>NC_140343.1:26700022-26768022 GCF_963514085.1 Chelon labrosus | reverse complement strand
CTTATGTTCAAAAATGGTGTTAGTCATGGACAGACTGCGACACGCACAGAAGTCCAATAACTGAAAGGTATCAGGCACCACTCACGCCCTTCCAGGTCACGCTGTCATAGCCCACGTGAGCCTTGAAATCCCCCTGCAGGACTATAGAGTGCCCAGTCCAGGGCATAGTCCAGCGTCCGTACTAGGGTCTCCAAAAACGGCAGGTACTCTGAACTGCTGTTCAGCCCATAAGCACAGACAACATTCAGGACCCGTTCTCCAGGGTGCAAACCCTCTTAAGGCTTTGGGTTCCAGAGACGATGCTATGTTTCGAGGTGAGGCTGACTATATCTAGTCAATAGTGCTCAACCTCTTCCACAAGCTATGGCTCCTTCCCCGCCAGAGAGGTGACATGCCGTGTCCCAAGAGCCAGCTTCCATAACCGAGGATCAGACTGCCAAGGGCCCTGCCTTAGTCTGCTGTCCAATCCACATTGCACCAGACCCTTCATGCTCCTCCTGTAGGTGGTGGGCCCACAGGGAGGTGAGTCCATGTCTCCAGTTTGGGCTGGGCCTTTATCAGCTTTATTCAAATTCAACAATTCAATTACAGTTTAACAATATTATAAAGCAAACAAAGCGAACATCTTATGCATGTATACCCTGATCAGGCATAACATTATGACCACCTTCGTAATCATGTGTAGGTCTCCCTTGTGCCTCCAAAACAATTGTTTTCAAAACTCAAAACCATGACACTTCACCTGTCAGTGGTTGTAATGTTGTGGCTAATCGGTATACATACATACATGGATAAATATAAAAGCCTTCTTATATAAAAATTTACACCTCACAGGAGAAATCGTCTTAGATATATCTACAACTCAAACATGTCTAAAACAAGAGTCTCAAACAAGTGTCTGTGGAGTATCTTTGAAAGTATGTCAGTAAGGAGCTACTGCACCTGCCTGTGACAGTGATGCAGTCCTTCCAGATGTGCTGAATGACTTCTATACCTGGTTTGAGGCGCAGAACGACGTGACAGCGAGGAAGAGCACATCTTCTCCCAGCGACCAGGTACTTTGTCTCACCACAGCTGATATGTGAGGAAAACTCTACGCCCACAGAAGGCTGCTGTCCACACATGTCCTCACACACACACATCTGACTAAAACATCTTCAAATTGTACAAAATTCAGGCTTGCCAATTTCTCAGCTTTTGGAATGAGTCACATGCTTTCAGCCTCCAACCCAAACAAATCTCTCAACAAATAAGTGGAAACCTCAATGATATTCCTCATGAAAAAAACTAAATAAAATGAAAAAAAAAAAAAAGAAGAAATACATGTTTAAAAAGTTCACACAGCACAAAGTCTGAACAGCAGATATTTATTGAATACTTGCACAGTCACACAGCTGCAGGTTGTCACAACCTTTGTCTTGGACTTAAAGTGGGTCCGGCTTGAAAAAAAGCCCAATCTGTTCACTAAAGTCAGAAATATTATTTGCTTTTTATCCTACTCAGCGGGATACTGGTAGTAGTGACATTAATGGACACGTGAATGTGTTCCATAACTGTATTTAATGCATGACATTTTTAATCATCCAGACTATGGCAACAGGTATACATTTCACAGTAATATACATTTCTGTTTTTACATCTAAAAATTAAAGTATCACTGCACAGGAATTTTCAGTGTTTGTTATTCTCAGGGTAATGAAGATTTTGTCGGTAGAGTTTTAGACTTAGATTTTGACTGATTCAGGCTTACTCTGCATGAAAGAGTATTGAATCATTATAGTAAAAAAAAAGGGGGGGGGGGGGGGGGCGGGGGTCATGTAGTCAGACAATTGAAGCAGTGTTCTTTGCTGTTCACCGGATAAGCTAGCAAAAAAAAAGGAAGGCTTTTGATTGGGTGGGGCAATCTAATCTTCTAACTGTATGTAATTATGGAAATAAATAAACACCTACATAAAAAGACACAGTTTCAACAAGAACTAAGTCAAATGACTTTCTGACATGCTTTAAAGCTTACCTGACTTCCTATTGGGCCATTGCTTCATCTGGAAAACTAAATTTAATTAAGCACAGCTCATCCAATAGAAATACACTCACATGATGTGTACCTCAGTGCCACCTGCTGGCCATTTCTGGTATACATTTAACATGCAAGTTCACTGGGCTGACAATCACAGCTACCACTGTATTACTATAAATATAATTGTATAAAACGTTTGAACAATACTGGTACGGTACCTATCGATTATTTTGTACGTATAGTTGGAAAGAAGGTTTCAACAGTAATTGTGGCACTCTTGATTCTTCAGGAATCAAGAGTATTGTCTGCAGGCCAATCTCAACTGCAGTAGTTTGACTTCTTCCAGTCAGTATTTTTTGTGTGGAGCGGAACATGGATTTAAAAAATATTTTATTTTATGTTTATTCACTGATAACTTATTTTTAAAGTCTGAAAAACAAATTATCACTGACACACACAGTCATGTAATCTCTTTTACAGAGGCACAGTTTCTCCTCCTCTCCTCTGGCGGCATTTAAGGGGAGGTTTGATGACAATGTAGAAGTGAAGCACCCCTGACACACATGGCTCAACCAAAAGATAGCTGCTGCTGCACTCAAATGTCAAGTAACAACAATAGACTTGACACAAACATGGAGGGCAGACCTGCTGATGTCTGCAAGGAGGTGCAGCGCTCCTTTAACGTATTGTGTTTAAGTTGTCATCTGTGATGGCCTCAGTGACGTTCTGTGAGGAGATTTCCTTGTGCTTCACTGGTGCCTCACAGCGAGAAGGTCCCGGGTCGAATCCATGGGCCGACGGGGTCCTTTCTGTGTGGCGTTTGCATGTTCTCCCTGTGTCTACGTGGGTTCTCTCCGGGTACTCCGGCTTCCTCCCACCATCCAAAGACATGCTAGTTAGGTTAACTGGTGATTCTAAATTGGCCGTAGGTGTGCATGTGAGTGTGAATGGTTGTCTGTCTCTCTGTGTTAGCCCTGCGATAGACTGGCGACCTGTCCAGGGTGTACCCCGCCTCTCGCCCGATGACAGCTGGGATAGGCTCCAGCAGACCCCCGTGACCCTTAACAGGACTAAACGGGTACAGAAGATGAATGAATGAATGAATGAACATTCAAAAAAATGAACGCAATCGATGACTAAATGTCGTAGCATAAACCACAAATTACACTTGATGAAGATAGTATTTCTGTCACTGCTATACCCAGTTAAGTGTGACAAGAACTTAACTATACAATAAATGTATAGTTTATATCTCACCATCATTTGTTTTATTTCCATTTTCTTATTTTTACCCATTTCTAATTCCACATTTTCATATTGCTTTGCCTTTGCACAGGTATGTTCTTTTTTTCTCTCTCTCTCTTTTGCATGATAATAAAAACAAGCACGCGTTTGTCTTCCCGAGAGTAGATTGTGGCCTCAGACTTGAAATGGTGTTTGATATGGGTTGATAATGCCTCAAACCTGTGAAGACAATATTTAGTTTCCTTTAAGAACTGTGCCACTCACTGTCACCAGAGGGCAGACTTGGCTGAGGTTTGGGATAAAGGAGAGAAGCCTCTGGATGTTTTTGGACTGTGCTATGAGTTCACCAAATTACAAAATTGTAACTTATACTGGAAAGAATTAAGTGTTTGTGAACATTGACTTGGGATGTAAGTGATGTTTCACTTGTCTACAGTTGCAGCAGTGATCTGTAAATGTGTGAAACTGAAATATGAAAGCAGACGGATTGAAGTGATTACATGCAAAAGTGGACAGGTGATGTCCACCTGCAGGATTAGATCAGTAGGTTTTCAGGTGAATAAGGATATCATAAAAACAAAGAAGACTGGTCAGTCACAAAATGACCTGCACCTGCTGCAGAGCTACAGCAGATATAGGAAAGTAGGTACAGGGAAGGTGGGAGAGGCCTCAAAAAGAGGTAAGCAAAACAATGAATGAATTAGGTGCTTCTGGGGCTTGTGACATAAAATAAACGTTTACTGTACTCCAGTTGCAGTTATCTGCAATACTAACTATAAAATATACATAAAGTGAACCTCATGCAAGGAACTAGAGTTACTGGACAGGGTGATATAGAGCCATATAGTCACAACAGAGTCAAAAGAGAGCAGCAACGTTAAATCAACAGTACTCACATGCTAAATTTGGGCTGCTCTGAAATGATGGGGCTTTTTCTTGTTTGGGTAAAGCGAAAGTTCTTGTCTGTTTTCACTTGTAAGATTCGTTTTCTTTTTGAATCGATAAAAAGTTCTGAGACGTGGGTAGCATTTCATAGGTGTGAAGAAAAGGTTAACTCCGCCGTGAGGAAAATGTGTACATGAAAGGGAAAGGTATGCATCATCTGCAGAATAACGTGCACGAATGGGTGGTAACGATCTAGAATTGGTTTTGAACTTTATCAAGTAATAATCTGTGGAGGATTTAACGTTGACTTGTTTGCCATCGCTGTCCTTTAACCAAATCAATGAATGGATGATCTTGCCAGGATCACATGAGGTTTCAACTTGCATCAATGATGAAGTAATATGACAGTAGCAGTGTTGATTTAGTTGATTAGTTGATTAGTCTTCAGACCAAAATACTTATTAATCTTAGTCATATTTTAGTCATTTTTATCTTTCATAGTTTTCGTCTAGTTTTAGTCAATGAAAAGTTATTGCATTAATTCATTTTGGCAGCTATTTCATACACTGATAGGTCACAACATTAAAACCACTGACACAAGAAGTAAATAACATTGCCCATCTTGTGACAATACATTGTTCTGCTGGGAAACTTTTGGACCTGGCATTCATATGGATGTTACTCAGACATGTACCACCCACCTCGACCAGACCAGGCACCCCCACCCCATAGCAATGACACTCCTTGATGGCAGCAGCCATCCCCAGCAGGATGCAACCTGACACAGGTACACACACAAAAACACTTTAGGAACAACTAAAAAAACATGAAGAACAGCACAAGGTGTTGACCTGGCCTCCAAATTCACTAGATCCCAAACTGATCAAGCATCTGTGGGATGATCCACAGAGGCCCCTCTCCTCAACCCATAGGATCCAAAGGCCCCCACTAACAACATTCTGTTGCCAGATACCACAGAAGGCCCATGTCCATTCTCTGATGAGTTACAACTGATTTGGAGGCACAAGGGAGACCTACACAATATTAGGAAGGTGGTCATAATGTTATGCCTGAATGGTGTATTTGAAGGAAAAGAAATCCAGAACCTAATCCCTTATGAGATTTACTTGCTGAAGACAAAACTAAATGCAGAAACAAACAAAACAACCAGAAGGGGCCATCAGGACCTGCAAAGCCTTCTCTGCTGGCCTAAACTTGGCCAAGACTTACATTTTAATATTTTCCCACTCATCTTATTAAATTATTCCCAATAGTTTATTCTTTTCATTTTATGGCTTGTCTGTCTCTCAGCTGTGGTGCATCTTACATTAGAGCTTTTATCCGATCATATTTCATTTGTTGCCAGAGTCAAAGAAATCTGCCTGGACCTTCACAATTAAAACTGAAGGCAGCTGAAGCTTGAAATACATTGTAATGATGCTGTCCCTTTAACCAATCATATTTCAAGTTTGTATTCTTAGGCTTTATCAGCGTTTTCACGTCCTCTGATTGGAGGGTCAGAGAGCTGCTCCGTTTAAGCTAAGCTAGTGGTTCATGTTCATTTGTTGTGAGCTGCACAAGCAAATCATCGTCCCCGTTAATGTTTTGATAGTTATTTTTGGAAGGAGGAGAGGCCATCAACTTGGTTGCAGATCTTCTTAGAAAGACATTTTCACGGCGGACTTTGAAGGAAAACCTGGATATTGTGAGGAAAGGCCGCCCAACCCTAGAGCTAGCTAGCCTGACCCAGCCAGGGAAAGGGTGTTTCCGCCACTTTCAGGTCAGCAACTGTGAAACTCTAAATTGTTTCTTAAGTTCTGGGGAGTAAAATGAATTATATTTATATCTTGAATGTATATTTTTGCCATTTTATTTGGTCGACATTGATACTTCAGTGAGAGGAGACTTTGTGAATAGTTCTAAGTGAGATTCTTGCTTTAATAATGGAATTCGCTATATGAGATATATGAGAGTTTTATTGCGTATCCGTATGATGTTGATGGTTTCTATAGCAGTGGCGTCATTAACGATCATATTAAGTCGCTTCTTGAATAAGGATGGAGGACATTGAAGGCCTTGGTAACAGACAACAACTGCAGTAAAGGTCTGGTAAAATATCACAGAGGAGGAAACACATTCCTTGGCGATGTCCATGGGTTACAAACTTCAGCCAGGCATTGCAAAGGATATGGCAGTAGCAGTGTATTTATGCACACCCATTTCTCCAAATCTCACTGCAGCAGGAAACATCTCAATATAAAACCATAATCTACCATTCTTTTGGTTGTTACACAACAGCTCTTCCTGAGAAACCCAGAAAAGAAAGTTTTTATTTCAGTGATCTTGGCTGGAAAAACCTGACAAGATCATTGGCGTGTTCCATCAGGGTTTGAGTCTTTCCTACGACTGACATCACAGCGATCAGTCACTCATGTCTTCACTCTTGAGTCCATGCAAGCACGCTCTGAAGAGGAAATAACAAATGCCTAGGTGCATCGAATGATGAGGGGGGAAATGCTCTCAGAACAAATTACTTGAATTTCCCTTCTGAAACTTTTCGTTGCTCTTTTGTGATGTCAAGCAGAAAACACAATCTATGCTAATTTTACACCTACGGGTCAACGACACTGCTGTATGAGATTATCAAGATTACACACCAACAACAGCTATCCAGAAAACATTGGTTTCCAACCCAAATGAGATTTAACGGTTAATTTGATTAATACACCCACGATGTGCAGCTAATAGTTGTTAGTTTCAGCTTTAATCAGAAATCTACCTCACTGCACAAATGATGCAATGATGAAACTAATAATATCTGTGAAGATTCTCAGTCATCCAGCTCATGGTTTGTGTAAATATAAGAAAAAAAGGCAACTGGACTTGTTTGAGTTTTCTTGAAGACATTTCATCCGAGTGGCTTCTTTAGTTCTAAATGACTGGTGGTGGAGGTTTTCATTTTGGACATCTGTGCCCACCTGACACTCACACGACCAGAGTGTAGGGTTAATAACTTGATACCCACAGAACTGGAGGATTTTGTCCTATTATTTTCTTCTCAGCGAAACTCTAATGATCCAATAATAGCCAGAAACTCAAGGTGTGAACTTTTTTTGGCAACAGATGTGAAGACCAAGCGGCTGATAATTGGTGTCTCAGTCCACCTCCCTTGCTCAAAGAGGTGTTTTTCCAGTTTTACATACATGGCCTGTCTTTTCTCCTCTGTCTTCTGTGGGTGAAATGTGGACGTCACTGTCCTGGTTTGAAGAACTGGCTCTTTAGTCTTCTGTAAAACTCACATGCCTTTGTTTTGTGCATTTAAAGTGAGTAAAATTGTGGACAAAAGAAGAGCATGCAGCATTTTACAATGTGAGAAAAATAAAAATTAAAAATTGGAAACTTGCAGAACCAAAAAAACTTGACTGTAGAAGGCAAGTTAGTAGGGGGGATGTGTTAAGGTTGGGCCATTTATTAATCACCAGAGCCATTAAATGCAACGTTATGTAGTGCATCATGTAAATCAGATGCACATAATATATTCCGCATTACCACATATCAAAATAAATGACCGTGTCCCAGTTTGCTTTTCCAGAAAATCTCAGTCTTTTATTTCGAAAGAATTAACTCCTGTATTGAACCCAACTTCAAACCTACATGACTGGTCATTATGAAACTAACTAACCACTGCACTGGCTTGTACAGTACTGGTAAATACCGTGCTCGTTTAGAAGATGCAAAAGCTCAGCCTGCTCTGTTGTAGAAACTCAAGGTCGGGTTTGTTTATAAGAAACCTCAATACAGTTGAGGTGGGTGTTAAGTTGTGCAAAGTGCAGACACATTATTTGCTTATCACACTGATGGAGTTGCAGCAGAAAACATGCACGCAAGCAGAAAACAAGTGAAGTATATTGACCTCAAAGAAGTGGGCGGCAGCAGCTCAGTCATTTGTATCGAATGTATGCAGGCCCTTCACTGCTAAAATGCTGAATTGATGCAAATATTTCTGTTGTTTCCGTCGAATGGAAAGTGTTGCAAAAATTAAAACACCACGTTTATTTAAAAAATGGTTTTAACTTTTTTCTTCACTGTGCAACATTGGACAGCATTCAAAAGGCATTCAGACTTTATGTTGAAGATTTCATTTTAAATGGGTCAGTCTACACACAATAAAACCACAATGGCAATGCGAAAAAGTGCATTCACAATGTTAATTCAATGCTTTGCAGAAGACCCTGTAATAGTTGCATACCTGGATTAAAAACATTCCATCTAATTCTTACCAGCAGGTCAACTTCCCTCAAATGGGATGTCTGTTAACTGCCAAGTCTTCATGTCTCCCCAATTCTGTGTAGGGAATTTTATGTCTGGGCTTTGTCTGGGGCCGACACTCGACCCAAATTTACCCGAGCATTGTCCTGGTTGTTTGTTTCAGATTAGCAATGTCCCGATTCCAGTTGCCTCAGACGAGTGTAGCCAATGCTGTGGCTGTCAGTAAACATTTTAATCGTCAAACAGTAGAATGTAGCATCATGCTAGAGTCTCTGATCAAGCAGAGGCCAGCTCAGAGAAGATCTGGGGCAAACATTACCGTTGGTGGTCATGTCGCTACCGCCTGCAGAAGGTCAGTGATAAGCACCTCCAAAGCATGATACTGCCGCCTCCATGTTTAACCACAGATATGGTATTAACTAGGTGATGAGCCACAGATGATGCTCACCAGACAAGCCGCTTAAGAGTTCTACGGTACATAAATCATCACGGCACATCGTACGCTTACACACACTTACAACACTGATTTCACACTGACAGCGACTGTGTCTGTGGTCCTGTATGCAGCACACACACACGGTGGGGATTTAGGTGATTCACCTGGGTAAAGCCCCCGCCGGTGCACTTAAACCGGACCCGTACTGAAACCTCAGCAACTGCCTCACCAGAAAACACTTAAACTGCACTATTTCGGCTTGACCTTCACAACCAGGTGGTTAACTAACTGAAGCATTTACTATATGGCAAAATGACACGAATCTAAAAAAAACAAAAACACAAAGACACAAGTGGAACCAGCAGATTTATTCAAGCTGACAATTCAGCACCTTTTGACAACAAAACCACAGATACATTTTAGAAGATGCACTGCTAAAACAAAAAGTATCTTCTGTTGCTTACATCAGAGGTTCTACATTCATGAACAAAGAACTTTTACACACAAAAATTAAGTTCAGGACTGTGACATTCACAATCTGTCTAATATACTGTGTGGATTTCAAGAGGAATATTTTGGCAGTTAGATTTCAAAATGTACTTTTGCTATCCTACCAACAAGCTTTTCGGAGCAGAGAAGAACGGTCAGTTTGTGTTTGGTGGCTGTCATTGCGGCCACCTATTTCAAAAACCACAGTCAAAACTGACTAGCTGGTTATTTTCCTCTCTGAGTCACAAGCAGCATCCGGGTGGATGTCAACCTGTGTGTTTTCCACTGACATTTGGGTGAGTTTAACGACTAATATACGTTATTAACCCACAACGATACATGAGAACTACATCAATACTGTCTGGCATGTCTGTGAAAAACATCAACAAGTGCATGCAAAAAGAGAACTTCAGAAATCATGCGGGGGGGGGAATGCAGTGAGATAGTGTCAGATAGTTGTTATATGTGTAAAACTGGTGTAATGGTGTCAATGGAAAATGACACACCAGCAAATATACAGTACCGTTGAGCTGACAGATAAGTGATCTGCAACTACGCATAACATTTACATCCCTAAACTGGTTTTATTCCACTAATGAACAACAGAGAGCTTGTTGAGATTTAAAATGCCCTTGCCAAAAAAAAAAAAAAAAATACAAAGATGTCACTACTATCAAATATAAAATTTAATCTGGAGATGAAAGGTGAAGCAGAGGCTGAGACTTTTACTTTAAATTAACATCATGGAGCTTTAAAGACTAATATGGTTGTTTGAATCTTCATTAGTGTAGCTATTAATTTAGAGACCTAGTCCATTAGTTTCCACTGAAACACAATTGTCACATTTTCAATAAGGGCGTAGTAGGTTTTAGTAACCAGGGAGGGGGACTAATTTCTGTGGCAGATTAGGGCAAATTTACAGCAGCTTCTGGAAATACAGAAAATGTTCAGTACTGTCCCAGTATTCATCTTAATTTGGATTTACACCAATCAGCCACAACATTAAAACCACTGACAGGAGAAGTAAATAACATTAATAATCTTGTGACAATTCAATGTTCTGCTGGCAAACTTTTGGTCCTGGCATTCATGTGGATGTTACTTAGACATGTACCACCCACCTAGACCAGACCAGGCACCCCCACCCCATAGCAATGACACTCCTTGATGGCAGCAGCCATCCCCAGCAGGATGCAGTCTGACACAGACACACACAAAAATGCTTATCAAAAAAACATGAAGAACAGCACAAGGTGTTGACCTGGCCTCCAAATTCACTAGATCCCAAACTGATCAAGTATCTGTGGGATGCACTGGAACAAGCCTGATCCACAGAGGCCCCTCCCCTCAACCCATAGGACCCAAAAGCCCCCCACTAACAACATTATGTTGCCAGACACCACAGGACACCCTCAGAAGGCCCATGTCCATTCTCTGATGAGTCACAATTGTTTTGGAGGCACAAGAGAAACCTACACATATTAGGAAGGTGGTCATAATGTTATGCCTGATTGGTGTATAGCACAACATGTCAGTTTTGCAACATGGTAGCTTACTCATCGATTGGTATTCGTTTGTACAGTGACAAAAAACTATAGCTTTGACCTACGGCACAGAAGAGTTACACATGTTATACTCTTGCATATTTTTGGACAAGAAGTTATTGTTATAAGAATCTGTTAGTTGTTGATTTGGGGACTTTTTTTAGTTAAAAATATATATAAATCACACCTGTTAGGCTTTTAAGGAGCCAAATTGCCCTGATGTGAGTAAAGGGCAAATAAAAACTAAAAAAAATACAGTAACATTGTGTGTTCTGGCTTGTGGTTTGCCACAGCAGCTGTCTTCATTTCAATCTCACGACCACCACACAGATAACAACACCTGCCCACTTGCAACTCGTGCACAGCAGTGACTCTTCGCCTGCAGACATGTTTGCTTGTGATATGTTACAGCTTACAGCGTGGGAGGATTATCAAAAAACAAAGCTTAAACAAAGGCCGACTGGTTTTGCTTGAGGTTTCTTGAAGACCACTCGCTCGAAGCGGCTTATTCAGTTCCCAGTGACTGGGGGTTTAGGTCGCCAGTTGTCTTTGGTTCAGCTCTAGTTTTAAATAGACCATGACTTGCTTAAGTGAGAATTGTCACAAGAACTCAGAAAGGTTTCTGAAACTGTACAAAATGCAGAATTTGTTGCACATACAAGAAATATATTTTTAGGATATATACATAAGTCAAACCTTTACTCAAACCATGAAAGATGAGCAGGTTTACATTTAGTCACATTTTTCTCTTTTCTGTGAGATAGCTGACAGCAGCATACTCTGTATCACTGGGATTTAACTCCACCACTGCTGCCGGAGGTCTTTTGGGGAAGTCCAGGATGCTGTAGACCAAGGGCGGTGCAGGCAGGGGTGCAGGTGCATGGCTGGAGTCCTCGATTGTTTCCTGTTGAGACGATTGAATGGGTCAAGCTGAAGAATTTTTTATGTTGCTTTATATGTGCTTTACACATTCTGTACACCATGAAAGGTGGCAATACGTTCTTACCTGCACTGTTATGTTTGAACCTTGTTGTGGTTGTTGTTTGTCTGTATAAGAAGCAAAATAGTTGAAATGAGTTAGCAAAATAAATCAGCTATGTGTGGAAAAATGAGCCAAAGATAAACTTATCAAATATTTGTTTGACAAGCCATTCACCACATCTGTTACCAATATATGTGTGATTTGTACTGTTTGTGTATATACTGCATAGTTTTCCTACTGAAGGGTAAACCTACTGAAGATAACATTTAACTCATGAGCCCGACAAAGGATGTTTCGTATTTTTTTCCCTCTGACTGCAGAGAAGTGTTTGTCCATCAGCTCCTTGTTTTGACATCAAGGTCAAAACATTACTATTAAAAAATTCGGTCCTCGCCTTCATCACTTAGTTTCCTGATCCAAGAGACAAAAAATTTCTGATAAGCACTCTGAACACTACTAGCCACAGTAGCTAGACAGTTCACGGCTATCTGGTTAGCATAGCAGAGCATTTAGCAGATTTTGTGTACAGATTAGTCAAAAGAGATTTAATAGTGAGCTTTCAGTGTATTGTATGGGACTTTAGTTACTGTCAGCCATAGTGTAGCTCTCCCTGTTCCCCTCTGCTTCCATACTTAATGCTAAGCTAACTACCTCACAACTCCAGCTCTGTTTACATGTGACATAAATATTATTATTCTTAGCTAAAATCAAAATACTCTACCAGGGCAGTCCATAGCAGCGCAAATACAGCATCTTGAATTACACATACGTTTGAGCCTGTTTTTCTCTACTTGAAATACTTGGTTTCTTTTAGGTTTCATACCACAATTAACCACTTGGACAAGCTTAAAGCAGGTAGCGTTCTTTATCTTCTTCAGCAAGTTGCATAATCAGTCAGTTTACTGAGAAACGCGTCGTCCTGGACAACGGTTGGACCAGGTAGCATGGCATGATGCAGAAGCGCACAGTCAGCAAAAGCTTGCATTTGTATACAAGTACGGGAAATGATTAAATGTGGTTTCTGAGGTCACAGGGGCTGTCGAATATTTCAAAGTGGCAGCGTTCCTACTCAAAGTAGGCCAGAGGGGGTTTGCCTCTGAAGTGAAAGCACACTCATAATAGTGAACAAATAATGCAAGCGATTTTTTTCCACCCATCACTCTGTGATAGTAGGCAACTACATTTGCATGCACAGAAGGAGGACTTCTTTTCAAAAGATGTGAATCATCGCATGTACCAAAAGGATGTGAAACTGCAATCTGGTTTGCATTTTTGAGCATCTCACCACACAATTGCAAATTTTTTCCACAGAGCGATTTTTTCTTCTCACCCGTGACTTTGTTTGCTTGAAAAAAAAAAAAAAAAAATGTAAAAAAAGGGCTACAGACTAAAGCCCAAACAGACAATTAAATTCATCTGATACTACTTTACACCCTAGAAATGAGCCTCAGATCCTACATGACAAGCGATCAGAGGTCTGGTTAAGTCAGCGTCATGAGTCATACCAGATACAGAGATGAACATTGTTTTGGACTATAAGTTTCCTTACCTTTGGTTTTGATCAGACAGTAGATCAAGACTGGAAGTATGGCAGCACACAGCATTAGAGGTGAAACCACAAGGACAGTGATGATGTGGAAGGAACTGGAATTTCCACTGGTTTGAGGTGTTGCCGGGTTAGTCGTTGGAGGAACTGTAGGAGTTAAAAGAAAATTATGAAAATATTTATTGCAGAGAAAAAAAAAATCTCACCCAAGATACTGAATTAATGGGTATCCCAGTGGAAACTGAGGTGTATGACTACTTTGTTCTTGTACAATTGCAAAGGAAATTGAAATTGAAATTACTAAAAAAAAAACAACAGTGGCATAAATGTAAAGAGAAGAAGATCTGAGTAATCAATATATCATTTAATACGCTACATTTTTCATGAAGAGTTTTTGTCAACAAATCAACACACAGTTATCAGTGATTTATTCACTTCTGATTTGAAAGCTCATTCTTGCCTACTAATGACGATGAAGTGGTCCCAAAGATATATTTCACAACACAGCCATGCTAACATGATAACATGGATGGCAAAATCTCTCTAATAGTAAAAGATTCTACCATACTTTACCATCACAACTACTGAATAACATGAACTTTTGAGAGGATAAATATCATTGATGGTGATGATCTTCACTCAACCTGCAGATTTTCCCCCAGTTTTGCCCCCAGGTTTGCACCTTATCATCTATTTAAGAATTATTAGGGGGTTGTCATGCCTCATGCTTCTGAATTCTTGTGCAAACTGTACAAATCACTTTGGTGATCTTCTGATTTTTAATCTAGCTTCATCATGAGGTCAAACATTTAATTTGTCCAATATTTTGTCTTCCCTGCAAAGCTCATTTGTGCTTTGCGTATATCTTGGAAAATGTTGGCATGCTATATATCAGCATGTTTGCGATGTTAGCACTTAGCTAACCTAAGTAGCTTGCAGACCGTTGTAGACACTTGTTAGCAAATGTTGCGCAAACAGAACGAAGGTCTTTTCATTATGGTTTTTATGTTTATAAATGGAGTTCTCTCCTTTTTTGGAGGGCTTTTATTACGTTTTGTGACTATATATTATGCTTTTATGTTTGTTGCAGCAAACCAGCGAGCCTGCACTTTTACACAGCATGTATTTTATCTAAAGATATACCCTTTTTTTTATTAAAAACAACAAATACGTGAAAGAGGCTTTTATCCATACTACCAATCTTAAATAGCCACGTCACCCAAAATAACAATATGGCTAATATGGCTAATTAACAACCAAATCTATATGACACCAAGCAATAACCTATAAGGTGAAATAAGTGACGTCTATAAATAGCCTTATGCCACTGAAAGATGTTGGGAATGATCTGTTAAGTCATTTTAGGAATTGAAAAGGAGACAAAGAACACATGCCTACTCTCTCTGTTCACACACAGGAAGTAAAGATGGTGGGCGATGAGTAAGTAACTGTGTAAACTGGAGTAAGTGAGTAAAAGGCTGAACAAATAAAATTAATTCTTCTTAGGCTTCACACTCACAGGTGAAGATTAGTGTCATTTCCTATATGTGTCGCCTATAATAATAAAATCTGACCTTACCTGTGGCGCTTCTATTCTCTCTGCGAACGATCAGCTGCATCGTATGGCTTTTTTTTATAACTCCTGATGGTGAAATAAAGGTGACCCAGTAAATTTTACTGTGGTTACTATTGAGATTTGTGATGTGGTAAAATACTGAAGAATTCTCTTTGTAAATGTCAATGCAGGCTTTGCAGCTTCTCTCATCAGCTATCTTTGTTTCGCCTGTTGTGTAAACTGAAAAGTGATTGCCGTCTGTGATGCTGCTATTAAATGTAAATAGAAGAGAGATGTTGCTGCCGAGGATTCCGGTGACCTCCGCATGGCTGGGGCCTGTATGGAGACAAAATCAAGAGAGATGCATGAGTTGGAGGAGAAAAGAAGAGAAAGTACAATACACAGAAGAAATACAAAGGGATTTATTCAAAATAGACATGATAATGACTGTCACACTTCACATACTGTATATTTGATTTAAAGTTTTAGATTTCTTAAAACCTTTACTTAATACTAGAGTAAATATTATCTTAGCCACAACTCCAAGAGAATATATACAGCTCTCTGACTTTGTATCATGAACCAACATTTTAGTGAAAGCTAGCTGGAAGGATAGCATCCGTACAAACACAGGCTAAGGCTAGATTTAAAGTTCTTTTTAACCTAGCTGTTAGTTGTAGCCGAAAATCCACATTCGTTGAACAACATCTTGGCAAATCACTGGTATCCAACATGTTTATATAAGGGAATCTAGTAGGTAAATTCAGTCACAATAGAAATGAACAGTTTAGCTAATTTTTTGATGAAGCTCACGTAACTAGCATTATCTTAGCCATGTCATCTTAACCTTTGACTTTTGGAGATATTATCCGATTTCGTTCTATAACACATGTTTGAGATGAAATAAAATGATTGTAAAATGCAATAAACATGGTAACTGTAATAATTTAGCCATGTTAGTAGTAGGTTAACTAGTAGCCTAGGCTGTAGCTGTCATTGCTCTTAAATAAACAAACACTGAAGAAACCGGTACATTAGCTTCCTTAATAATCTGCATAAAATCCTCTTTAATATTATTTTTTTCTAGTTAATTGATTGTCCAGTGAGAAATTCTCAGCTTCACTGTGTACTGAACAGTCAGAGTATGTGTCTCTTTTTACATGAGGACGTGTGTCTCTTGACCTGTGCATTATTCGTTACACTGAATTCTCCTTCATACATTTGTTCGGCCACAATAGGAGTCAGGATTTGTTTCAAGTAAAAACAAATTTGAGGACTTCCTGTAAATTATTTTCCTTTGCATGACCAGCATTGATCTTTTAAACAGCCGAATATTGTAAACTGGTTTCTGTTACCTGACTACACATACAGTGTCTCAGTGAGCTTCTTTAACGTGACTGTGCTCTTAAGTATATCTTAAGTGTGCAGTTTTATGCAGATGATGTGATGCTTTATGTACATCTGTGTATACGTGACATTTATCAAGCATAACGTTATAATATCCGTGTACAGTGAGAAAACAAAAACTAACACCACAGCCAACCTGAGAAAACATCGCCTCAGAGACACAGTTACTGAGAAATAAAGCAGTGTAACCACGTGAAGCTCTTTTACACCATTCAAGTTCAAGTAATTTAAATGAAACCAACGTGTCATTAGAGCGCTGTAAAAACAAGTTCAAACTGCTTGTTATGAAACACAACCAACAAACGTGTCAAGAAGTATTTAACCACGTCCTTCTAGTGGGTGAAAACTCACAAAACCTCACAAATAAAAAACATTGGTTATGAAGAAGACAGCTTACCGTTGAATACCATGTTGGCTGTGACGATCAGAACCAGCCTGAGGTCGAGAGGCTTTGTAACGATGTTGTCAACCATGTTAGGCCTAGCGTAACGGCCCTCGTGTCTTTGACCTTATTTTTTTTGTTTTTTTGTCAGTTGCCTTGGAGTTTTTGGTTTTGACCTTCTAGTCGAGAAGCAGTTTGTGTGCCTGACGGGAGGAAACTGCAGACAGGAACTTGCATGAGCTCCGATTTATCTACCTACAGCATCACAAGCACCTCCTGTAACGAAAGACTT
This sequence comes from Chelon labrosus, assembly GCF_963514085.1. Classification (NCBI taxonomy): domain Eukaryota; kingdom Metazoa; phylum Chordata; class Actinopteri; order Mugiliformes; family Mugilidae; genus Chelon; species Chelon labrosus. The sequence continues at coordinate 26,750,973 of NC_140343.1, read as the reverse complement.
CAAAGGGGTTCATGGACATGTGGTGTAGACTGTGAGGAGCTCAGCTGAGGAGGTTGTCACTCACAAAGTGTGTGCAAAGTCTGGAACAGCAAGTAGTTGGTATCAGATTCTGAGGAAAAATGTACAAAACACAGAAAACAAAGAAAGCTCTCCTTGCAACAAACAGTAAACACTTAGAGGTTTGCCTTTAATACAGTAAGTAAAACTGTTTATTTTAGCCAGTCTACTGTACTTTATTAGTCAAAGCTATACCATTGTTTTTTAAAGATTTAGTTCTGATGAATTACACAAAAACCCTGCTGCATATTTTCCGAGTATTTCAATGTAGACATGTAAATATTTTTTCTTTTGCCTTCCTCAAGAGATATGAATCTCTTCTTGCACCTTTTTTTGCAAGAGGAACAGAATTTAGTGGTGCTAAGTCTGAACAGGTTTTAAAAAAACATTAAGAGAAAAACCAGCAGCAAATTGTCTGACAGATAATTCACAAACGTCACTTTGTTTGATTGAAACTACATAATCAGTGTCATCATTTATAGTCAGCGTTGTCCTTTTTTCAATTTCTCATGAATTTTGTATCAACCGTGTGACATTTTAATTAGGAGAAAAATCCTTCAAGCAAATGTCACACCCTTCATAGTTTGTAAAGTATGAGCTGATATAGATTGACGGACTGACACGGTTTACTATGAGCGGATGGAAATAAAGCCCTGAGAGCTTTAACCAGAGGTTTGTGCGGGTTGTTGTTTTTCAGACAGTCGACTTGCTTTTTACCAGAATGGGTAGATACACATCCTCAAACCTCATTCTGAAAGCAGGTGCTGATGCAGGTGGTGCAGGTGGCCCTATGCTCAGCCATCTTCACCCTCTTTACCCAGGACTACAGCCCCACTCACTTCTCTAAGGGTGCCGGTGATACCAGTTTGACTCATATTTGACAATAAGGGGGTTCAACATCTGGTCCAGCAGTGTTTGGTCAATTAACTTGACCTGAACACCAGATAAAATGAAGGAGATCCTTGTGGAATTTAGGAAGTCGATGTCTCTCATTCTGTGAAGAAAGCCCAACGGAGGCCCTTTTTTGCAGAAAGCTCAAACAGACCAAACTACAGTTTCATCTGCAGCAGAAGCACTTCTACAGAAGCACCACTTCTACAGAAGCCACCACAGTGTCCTTTGTCACTGTACTACAGAGAACAGGAAGGACTTGGCCCAGGTGGTAAAAACAGGAGAGAGGATAGATCCAGACATTGTGAATGCTAGCTAGCAGCATCAGAAGAAGAATCAACCCACCCAGGTGGGCAACACTCTGTTTTAGGGCTGCAGCTATCGATTCTTTTTGTAATCGATTAATCTAGCACTTTATCGATCGATTAATCGATTAATCGATTAATCGGATATTTTTTTTACGTTTTTAAACAACCAAAACAAATGATGCATAACGAAAATTATGTGGCTGTAAAATGATCAAGCATTTGCCTTTTATTTCTCAAAAAAACAGAGAACTCCAACTCCAACATTTGGCTCCAAAACTAAGCCCATGTATTGCAATTTACCCATTAAAAGTGCCAGTGCCAACAATTACATAACAATACAGTTAAGCGAACTTACTGTAAAACAAAAAGCAATTTAATTTATTAATATGCACAACAAGTTTCATGCTGTAATCTATCCCTGACATCAAAGTAAATATCAGTTTTATGTAGATTTCTACACCTGCAGCATTTACCATTAGGCTACTAACAAATAATACATAATTTCTGGGGTAACCTAGCAACCTGTGTGTTTGTTTGTGAACGCGTGCTGTGCGTGAGGAAGAGTGAGAGAGATGAGGGTGCAGAGAATTTAGTAACGTCAATGATTCTGATAAACTCAGGCCGGTCGCGTTCGCCTCGCGGCCGCTCAATTTATGATAATAGGGGAGTATATGGGAGTATTTGGCCGCTATTCGCGAGAATTTAGTAACGTCAATGATTCTGATAAGCTCAGGCCGGTCGCGTTCGCCTCGCGGCCGCTCAATTTGTGATCCGCTGCGTAAATCCTTCGGCCGGCCCGGTCGTCCCGATTGCCACTCCGCCCCTGAAGCTAAACATCATATCTAGTCAAACCGCATCATGACATCGCTACATACAGTATGCGATTAAAATCAGCGAACATTAATTAATTACAGGTTTAGGTTACGTTACCTTGTTTCAGCGACGCTTGGTGAAACAGCATGTGGATGTTTTCTGTTTAGATGCTGGATCATTGAGCTTGTACTGCTGTGGTACGCCAGGTCTACTTTGCAGTATATATACTGCACTTTGTTCTCTTCCTTTTTTAGAATGTAATGATCCCAAACTTTAGACACTTTTTGCCGTTTATGGGCATCTTTACTCTCCGCCATCGCGCCAACTAAATTCAAAATGTATCGCGCTGGTGGTGTGCTTGCATAGGTGCTTCCAAAACAACGGTCCGTGTGGAACAATCAGATCCCTGCGCGTATAGTGCGCGTCATAGGAATTTAACGAGGCTTCGAGGCAGAGTTTTTGCCTCGACCAATTTTTGTAATCGAGTTAATCGAGTAACTCGACGAATCGTTTCAGCCCTACTCTGTTTGTCCACTTGCCATCAGGGAAAAGATACAGGCCCATCAGAGCACAAACTAACAGACTAGAGAACAGCTTCTTCTCCCTCACCCTCATGTGAAGTTAAATCTCTGCATTAACTTTTATATTGTTGCTATGGGCTGTGTAAACTGTTTTCTTCTTCTTTGGTCTACAGAATTTTCCACATTATAAACACTTAGCTAAAATTAATAAATGATAATTTCATACAGAATGTTTTTGACACTGCTATGCTAATGGCTACGCTAATGGCTACAGTGCATGTGGAAGAATCTACATCAGATACGATATACACACACACGCACACAGAAACACACTAACCACAGCAGAGGAAGATGGGAGCTTTGAAGTCACAATCTCTTGTCTTTAAGATAAAATAGTGTGAACTGCATGGGGGGATTTCGTAGGTTGGAAATGTAGTTTCGGTGGTTCTCGAAGTTGGTCAGTTCCTTGCGGCTCCTGCTGTCAATCTTCACACATTTTCACCACATAAACTGAGAGTAACAGACGAAGACCCTGTGGCTCATGCTGAAGGCTCGATGACTCAGCTCTAGGGGGCTCAACTTTTCAATGATGTAATGCGTCTTCTGTCAGTCAAAGCCATCTTGGATGACTGCAACCATTGGACAAATTCTCAGAGCGACTGACTATTTATATAGCTTCTCTATTAAAGTTACAAACAGTAATTTTGTTGGTCAGTAATTTTATGCTGCATCACAATAAAAGCCAGTCTCACAAGTTCAGCAGACAAACTTAAAAAACTGCTAAAAAAAGACATATTTTTTGTGAATGCTACATGCTAACATGCTAAGAAACCTCATAGAGAAACACACAGATTAAAATCCAGTTTTCCCCAGAAGAACTAGAACTTCTAGGAGACAACTTCTTCTCCTTTTGAATCAGACAGTTTGGTTCATGAATTCATTGCATCGTCAGGCTGAGTTTTATTTATCCTTCTTTTCTTTGGCCATTGACCTCACTCGTCCATTTTTTGGAACGGCCACATAGTTCTCATCGGCTAAACCGTTTGATTCATCTCTTATTCTTGCAGTTTGATGACATCATGTTATCCAAAGTCGGTTAACAATCTGGATAGACTTATTTACTGCAATATACACCTATTAGGCATAACATTATGACCACCTTCCTAATAATGTGTAGCTCTCCCTTGTGCCTCCAAAACAGTTCAGAGAATGGACATGGGCCTTCTGAGGGTGTCCTGTGGTGTCTGGCAACAGAATGTTGTTAGTGGGGGCCTTTGGGTCCTATGGGTTGAGGGGAGGGGTCTCTGTGGATCATCCCACAGATACTTGATCAGTTTGGGATCTAGTGAATTTGGAGGCCAGGTCGACACCTTGTGCTGTTTTTCATGTTTTTTTTCAGTTGTTCCTAAACCGTTTTTGTGTGTGTGTCTGTGCCAGGCTGCATCCTGCTGGGGATGGCTGCTGCCATCAAGGAGTGTCATTGCTATGGGGTGGGGGTGCCTGGTCTGGTCTAGGTGGGTGCTACATGTCTAAGTAACATCCACGTGAATGCCAGGTCCAAAAGTTTCCCAGCAGAACATTGAATTGTCACAAGATGGTCAGTGTTATATACTTAACCTGTCAGTGGTTTTAATGTTGTGGCTGGTTGGTGTAAAAATGTGTATACCTGAAAAGACAAACCAACAGATTCCTGTGAAAAAGTATTTTTTTTCTAGTCTCACTGTTGTATTTCTACGCCCTCTGGTGGACTGAATAGTACCATGAAAATTAACTGACATGAAAACACAGCCTTTTTTTTTGCCCCTCTCATTCTCAAACACAAACACACAGATGTGCATTCAGAGAGACAGACTGGTGCCGATTGCTCACTTCCAAGTTGCATTATATCCTGCTACAGCTTTTCCGTTTACTTATTGGCGCAACTCTTACATCATTGTATGTCATATTGTTGTTTTGGTTCCTATCATCAGAATGAGAATGAGAACAATTTATTAATCCTTCAAGAAAACTGCTTTGTTGCTGTTGCAAGGTGTCAGAGTCAAATACAAATAGAATAAAAAGCAATATAAAAATGTATATAAAATAAAAACAAGATGTAAGATGCATAAAAACCAAACATTGCACAAGCATTCACAATCTGACAGAAGTAAAATGTTTACAAATAAATTATAATAGAGTCTGAAGTGTTAAGAGTGTTAAGAGTGAGCAACATTCAGTGGGAAGGGCCATAAAGTTTGATGGCCACAGGCAGGAATGACCTCTCGTGGCATTCTGTGGAGCATTTCAATAGGATGAGTCTCTTACTGAAGGTAGTCCTTAGACTGGCCAGCGTGTTGTGGAGCGGGTGGGAGGAGTTGTCCAGGATGGTCTTCAACATCCTCCTTTCTGACACTGTGTTCAAATAGTCCAGCTCCAGGCCTACAACATCACTGGCTTTGCAGATCAGATTGTTAAGTCTATTAGCGTCCGCCACTCTCAACTTGCTGAGAGTGGAGCTGAGAGCTGGAGTGCACTGGCCACCACAGACTCATAAAACATTCTCAGCATTGTCCGGCAGATGCTGAAGGACCTCAGTCTCCTCAGAAAGTAAAGTGAACTCTGGCCCTTCTTGTAGAGCACCTAAGTGTTCTTTGACCAGTCCAGTTTATTGTCAGTGTGCACTCCCAGATATTGCAATGCCCAACAATGACCACATGGGCTCACTGAAGCCTTTTTTTTCCCTCATGTCCACAACCAGCTCCTTTGTCTTTGTCACATTCAGCTGCAGGAAGTTGTCCTCGCACAACGTTTCCCACCACAGTCCTGGACTCTGCCTCCTCACCATCGCTCATACATCCTACTACTGCAGAGTCATCCACAAACGTCTGAAGGTGGCAGGACTCCGTCTGGTAGTTGAAGTCCATGATGTAGATGGTGAAGAGGAAGTCAAAGAATGTGACCCTCACAGTGCACGCCGGTTTTTCCATGTGAGCATATGCACAGTTGAGCAGGAAGATGATGGCGTCCTCAACTTCAAGTCGTGGCTGGTAGGCAAACTGGAGGAGGTCCAGTTGGGTGTCAATCATGTCTCACAGCTGTACCAGAACAAGTCGCTTGAAGGTCTTCATGATATGGGAGGTCAGGGCCACCGGTCTGTAGTCATTGGGGCTGCTGGGACGTGGTGTTTTTGGCACTGGCACGAGGCAGGATGTCTTCCACAGCACAGGTACCCTCTGGAGATTTAGACTCATTAAAGACCTGAAGCCAGCTGAGTGGCCCAGGCCCTAAGCACCCTGGGGCAGGTGCCATCCGGGCCTGCCTTCACTGCATGGAGTCTCCTCTGCTGTCTCCTCAACCACCATCCCACTGTAAATGTTCCTGTTGTTGTATATACATGCTGATGTCCTTTTTATGTAAAGTGTCTTTGAGTATCTTGAAAAGCGCTTTTAAATAAAATGTATTATTATTATTATTATTATACAGTGTATATATTTTGTATTTATGCATAGTGCGTGCAGCAACACCAAGGCAAACTCCTTGTATGTACAAACATACTTGGCAATAAAGTCTGATTTTGATTCTGTTTCTGACCTGGTCAGCTGTGAAGCAGGTCGTCGTGGTTGTCTTTTGTGGGGAGTTGCTGCTATGCTTTTGGAGAGGGCAGGTAGTGGAGGTAACGGCGGCGGGAGCAGGGCCATCAATAGCGGCAGGCAGGAGAGCTGCGATGAGGGACAAGGGTATGGTGATGCCATGGTTGGTGTTGATGTGCAGCGTATAAAGGGGTTTGTGGGGGGATGAGTGGGATCTGCTGTGTCAAATCTGTTGAAAAACAGGTTTAGCTCATTGGCCCTTTCCACACCTCCCTCTGCTCCACTGTCAGCCAGTAAGGTGTTCTGCATACCTCTCCAGACCTCCCTCACACTGTTCTGCTGGAGTTTCCCCTCCAGCTTCCTCCTGTACTTCTCCTTGGCCTCTTTGATCTTTACTTTCAGGTCCCTCTGAATCGTTTCAGCTTCTCATGTTACCAGTTTGAAAAGCCCTCTTCTTGGCATTCAGTATGTCCTTAATGTTACCCATGGCTTGTTAGAGTAACAATAGACAGCCTTTGTCGGGACAATGGAGTCCACAAAGAAGTTTATATAAAATGTTATATACCAGGTTATGGTCTGACCTGCCCAGGGGCCCGTAGTAAGAGTCATGCAATTTTGTGTTACATTGCTTGAGTTGAATTATTGTGACTGCACAATTTCCGATACTTGTTAATCTAACCGTTCATTCAACTAAATTACTGTCTTTGTATTTGCAGCAAGCACACAGCAGACAAGGTTTCAGTGTCGGTGTAATATAGTCAGTGAGGAATAAATCAAGGCCTCACAGTGGCTCAGCTGAAGGCTGCAGCCATTATCAGGTTGTCAGGGGAAGCATCTTCAGTTCACACCGTGTGTGTATATCTGGCATAGCTGAGACATTTACTCATGTGGAAGCCTTCTTTTTTGTTCAAGGTTCGCCTGTTTTGTATGTGTGTTGTTGCAATTAGGGCTGACTGATGATGTGTGCTCGAGCTGTTATTATCCTCTGATCGACATCAACATAAATCTGCATAGTGTTAACTCATGAATCGTCTGATGTGGCCATTTCTTTTTCAGCTTCAGTTAAGCAGTCCCCTCATTTTCTTTTCTTCTCCTCCCATGCAGCACTTCAGACTTAAACGATGCCTCACCTCACGATTCCAGTCTGAGCCCTCTCTCTCTTGTTACCGACGCCTTCGGTATCCGTGGGTGAGATTTTGGATGTGAGTGAGACTCAATTTACAAGCCACAGAAAACGTCTACGCTAAGTCTCCGTGGATTTATGTGTTAAGATATCTTAATTTACTATAATGCAAAAACAATAGGTAACTTAATAATTTACCACGTCACTCCACAGTCTATTGATGACACAACAACAGATAATTTACAGTGCTAACTTGCACTTCTTTGCAGTTACAAGTACAAGTTAATTCATTCACATGGGTGGTTCAGCAGAGCAGACAAAACAAAGCATGATGTAATGTCCAAAATCTGACTTGGCTGCCATTTGCTGAGGAATAACAACGGAAAAAAAAGAAAAAAAGCTAAGCATCATCTCACACAGCAGAGATGGGAGGAAGGGTATAGACTGATGGGAAGAGAAGAGCAGGAAAGCCCTTATCGCCATGGTAACTGAGAAAACGACTCAGCTATTAAATGCTGCTTTAACAAAACAATTACCAAGCAGTCAAGAATGGAAACCTCCACCACAGCCACTATACACCACCTGCCGCACACTGAGCTCCCAGCACACAAACAAACAAACATACCCACCCTCACACTCACATGCACTATTTCTCTGCTCTTTTGGTTCGGCAGGTGGGCTGGCTGGCGTGCCACAAAGGCAGTCAGCTATGGTACATCCCTACATTTTCACACAACGGCTGCACAGAACCCCAACATTCACCCTTGTGAGTTGTCACTTGTATTATTCCATACACTATCGTCATGATTCCCGGGGGAGACAAACTACAGAATAAATAGTTGACTGGTGGTGTACAGGAGCAGCTCGTTGTCTTTTTGTCCAAGCTCTCACCTTTCTCTTACTGTCATTCCCAGCAGCAGGAGGCAGCTGTGTTCTAAGGACAAGCTCTAAGTCCCTCTGAACACTACCCAATCAACACCAGAGAGTCAGAGATTTCCCTCTGGAGCTGGTAGAAACCAAATCCAGAGCTTAAAGAGGGTGACTCACATTCATCACGACCCCTAATGGGGGATAATGTTGATCTGCCATCAATAACAAGCAAGCATAGCATGATGTCTATTACATTTAGGGTAGTTAAAGATGTCAGGTTCACTCAGTAATCAGGTAATCAGGCAGCACAGCTCTATCCAACAAGTGCTGTGTCATTGCAATCACGCGGAGGAAGACAAGAGAGAGAGGGCAAGAGAGATAACTGGATGGCCATTGCTGCTGTACTTGGGTCGAGCCCATGTCCTAGCAACCAGCCAAACCATCAGCAGCTCCTTAGCAACCTGGAAGACATTGGTATCATCGCAGCACTCACTGGTTGCCATTGGAGATGCAGGCATTCCTAGAAACCGAGCAGAGGTGCAAATAGTGACAATGTACCCCAACCTTCCTCGGAAACACGCGCGCGCATGCGACTTGCAGATCGGATGCTCGCGGGGTATCGTATCACACGCACTTGAAAACACACACCCGTACCCGCTCGCGCATGAACCCAGTCCTTCCTTCGGTTCACACGTGCGCACAGACCAGAGCAGTCGCTCAGTCACACACACACACACACGCACGCTCTCTGCTTGTCCCCGCGCGCGCACAGCTCGTTTCTTTGGGGAAATTCACTTTCGCTGAAACGTTTCCTTGTCCACAGACAGATAATGAATACTTGCCGGGCAGCGTGTCCACACTTGCGCGCACGCACAAACAGACAAACAGCGAGCCACGTCTTGTGTGTGGCAGCCGTCACGCTTTTCAGCGGAGGTATTCCCCAGCCTCATCACGACCAAGCAGCCTGCCAGTGATTCTGCTTCTTGATTTGTTTTCACAGCCTAGTAGATCTAGTTACGGCTAGAAAAGTTTCATTATGGCGTTTTGGTTTTTACGCAAATAAACAACTAGAAATATAATAATAATAATAATAATAATAATAATAATAATAATAATAATAATAATAATAAACACGTGACAGCCTACTGACCAAACATCGTTTTGTGAAAATAAGAAAAAGATTTTGCAGTTTTGCAAGCCACTCCTCAATCATAAAATCAACTCATCCCCGATCCTCACCCAGCCTTTCCTGGCCGGCAAGCACCCCCCCTTCCACCGACTCCCCCTTTCCCTCCCCCCTTTCTAACCAGTCACATGGAGGTTAGCGGTGACCCGTCGCTCCCTCGGTTCTGTAGCAGTCGCTCTCCGGTGCGCCTTGCAGACGGACTAGAAGCAAAACGCGCAGCATCTGCCGAGGCGCTTCACTTGTTTTAATTGCAACTGCGCTTAATTCTCTCCGTTCAGACGGTAAATCTCCCTGGTATCTCCGCTGGTGAACGAGTGTCAGTGGAAAGGGTTATTTTTAGTCGCCCGCAGCAGCGATGAGTCGCTGGGAGCCGGCTTCAAGACCGAGCGGTGCTGCGCTGTGGTAAACTGGGTGTTCAGCGAGAATGAAGTCTCGACGAGATAAACTGAAGATCCCCTCTCTGACTCTGGAGTAAGTTCTGCTTTTTTTTTTCTGTTTTTGTTTTTTTGTTTTTTTTTTCCATCGTCTGCTGTAGCTGTAAAACCGCAAGCTGCTCTGTGAAACTGGTTCCTTTTAAAGTTGTATTTAGAGTGAAATTATCGCATTTATGTGCTTGTGTAGAGTTGAATGTGCTCCAGGGTCAACACCTTTGACTTTTTTAAAAAAAATTTTTTAACAAGATGGCTGTAGTTCAACCACATCTATCTGCTGACACTATAACTGCGACAATAATATAATATAATACGACCATCTGAGCCTGAAAGTAATGTAAATAATCCCTCATGTTTTCCCCCAGGGCTGAAGTCATTCTCTCTGTCTAGTTAACAGCTTCACTTTGTGTGTTGAAGACACAAGGTGCAAAACTGGCAGCTGCCCTGTGTGCCTATTAATCTTTAAACTTGACACAGTGAAATCCAGCTTTCCAGCCTTGAACTGGAACAGTGTTTGCACAATTCGTGTCTGGTTAAACTCGTAAAACCAAACTACGGAAACAACAGGGAACTTGTGAAGATGGGGAGGTTGTATAATTATTTTCCAAGTTTTGGGCTGTTCAAATATCAGCGAGATTATATTTCTTGTATTTACTCAGCTTTGTTACAGAGCAGAGTTGGGGAGGGGGGGGTGCTGCCCACTCGATGCAGATCCATAAGGCGTAGGAGCTCCCTGCTCACATCCTCGTTCTCTGATCCATCTATCTGCCTCCTCCCTGGACCATCTCATCTGAGCGTGCGCTCTTTTCATTTCATTTTCATTTTTAGGCACTCACTCTTGCTTCTGTTCCCGCGCAGAGATACAGAGGAGGTCTCACGCTTGGCAAGTGGGGAGGGGTTCAGTGTCTTAATGATGGCTGGATGGAAGCATCCGCCGAAATAGGCACTGAAACAAATCACTACCAGTATTTCAGAAATGACAAGTGTGGGATGACACATTTATGTGCACTCTGACTCATGTGTTTCAGAGATGTGTGCCAAGCAAATATTGCTTTCTAGAAGTATTTGCCTGTGTATGCCCGTTTTGAGCATACATAATAAGGATTTTGTGTCATTCTTATTCTTATTATTAAATCTCATAGGCTGCAAATGAGAATGTATGACTAAAATATCTTTGAATAAGTTTATACTGTAATTCCGAGCACTAAATTTGCTTTTGCAGAAAAGACAGTCCAGCTACCATCTTGTTATTAAAGGGTACAGCTGCCTCTGCTCTTAATGTCAGAGTCTCCCTGAACACCTAGAAAAATCTGAAGTTCAGTGTCATCAATGATTCAGTCTGAGATCTTTAACTCAGCTTACACCCTGGACAGGAGTGTGCACATATATATATATATACATATATATATAGTGCAGATTAAATGGAAGTGTGTTACGGAAATGCTGGACGTTTACTCGCTAAAGCACCACTGAGGGCTCTGATTTAGGAGCCTAAGGAGAAAATGTTTCAAAATGAAATAAAAGGTCTTGCATGTGCTGTATAATTATGAGTCAACACTACAGAATGCGGCGTCTTTGTACACGGAGTTGTTGTTCCTGCTATGCTCCCTGCATTACTATGACAACACGTTCATTAGTGCTGTGGTAGCCAGCGCTGTGTTTAGCACTGAGAAGCTTCTGCAGCACTGAGACAATAGCAGCTTTGTGGAGTTCGTAAGGCAGAGCTTGCATCTGAGCGGGGAAATCAATAGAAAAAAAAGCTTGCACTGGGTCAGCATCGGTGAGATGTAGACTTAAAGGTTGGCTGAGCATGAGGAGTATGCATATTTTGATGCAAAAAAAAAATGTGCACTAGAAGTGTGAAATATTGGACTGCATTCGTTTAAATTAGTTTTGTGTCAGGATTTTGTGTACTGGATCACAAGAACCACCGAAGTGTATTGTTCTCGAGGATTGCAGGAACTGTCCGACACTCTTTAACATCGGTTGCGTTAGATGTACTTAATGTGGGCACTTAATGTGTGTTGACATGCAGCTGCTCACTTCCTGTTTTGTAAGAGCACGCATGAGATTACAAGCTGCCAAATCAGATGCATCCAGTGATGCATGCTGTAACAAACAATGCGAACGGACAGGCGTCAACCGGCAGGCTGGGCATCGGCCTCGAACCCTACCCACAGCTCTGACGCTGACAGATGACAGACGCTTTCGTGCCTAGTTGCTGAGTCAGCACACTAATCCATGCGACCATGTCTTGCCTTACAGTTTATCACCCACATGCCAGAGCCCCACCCTCCTGAGCCCATGCAGCCCCTGCAGCCCCTGCAGCCCTTTACAAACCCTTCATCCCTGGAGGTAAGACAGCCAGGTCACACACAGGCTCTTTCTGTGGATTCTGTGTCGCAGGCTTCAAATGCTGTTCCCAAGTCTCACATACTTTCTCCTGCATGTTTTAGAACACTGTTTAGCCATTTCAGAAAAGGAAAATGTACAATCATGATACAATTATGTCTTTGGTCAGAGCCAAAGACAGATTTATTTTCTACTAACTTCTACAGACACAAGCAAGGAAGATGTCACACTATTTGCACTGTCCTAAAGATGCATTAGAGTGACGTGAATCTTAGCATCCTCAGAAGCTTTTGTCAATTCTTGGCTTCTGAAATAAAAGGGAACATAAAACAATGTCACCGCAGTCCCTTTGGTGGCTGCTATCATGTCACACAGCACTTATTTGAACACGCAGGTTCCTGAAAAGGATTGAGCAATAAAGACAAGGTCTCTAGGACCACTGCTACTCTAATCAAGCTTTTGTTAATCATTTGAGGATGTGTTCTAAAAACTTGCAACACATTCACATCATTGAGGTGTGTGACATGACCTTAAATATCAAATCGTTATAGATTGGATTTGTGTGACATCAAAAACCATAGAACCAAAGTCCACATATTCAACAGTAACAGTACGACTAAGAGCTAGAATAGCTTTGGGGGTAAAAAGGAAATGTGCAATAAGTCAGAGTTGTTTTTTGTATATTAAGGTGCTTCTGTTTCACCAGTGAAGACCCATCATTTATTAGTTGTCTCTAAGTCTTATGTGGGTTGCTTGGCAACGGTGCTGGGTGCTGTGGAGGAAGGCAACACTGCAAACAGAGGCGGATGCATCCAGCATGTTTCTGGATGTGTTAGGAGTGCTAGGCTGTCACGCCACAAACTGTACAGGAATTAATCTCATTTGCTCATTTGAAAAATGACCAAATTTTAGTGGGAATGCACGGGATTCTTTTTCACACAAGCGTAATCTGATTCCACAATACTTTTTCACACCATTGTGTGGTGGCTCTTCACACCCTTCTTGCATTTGAACCCTCACTTATTGTCACCATCTAGAAACATGTTCATTCTCTTGCATCAGATTCTATATCTGTATGCAAGTAAGTTCCTTTTCCGACACTAACCCTTTGACTGTAACGCACTCAATGTGTAGCATCTTGGGTTGAAGCATGATTTCAACTAAAACTACTGCATTTTAGTCATTGAATTCTGACAGGAGCGTATTTTGAATATAGTTAAACCCAGCAAGATATTATAAAAACAATATGAACTGCTGACAGAATGCCAAAGTTAAGTACACAACGTGTAGATTCATTAAATCAAACCCTGAAAGATGACCTGAGTGGCACTGTTTAGAGTCACCTGTGTTGTCTAAACAACATTGGATCAAAGCGCTCTGACATGACATCTTATTTACCGCAAGCACAAAGAATTGTAAGTATGACACTAGTCCAGAGAAATACTTCTGTCGTTACACTTTGTATTTGTAGCAAGTGAGTTATTTATATGCAGTGGAATGTACCACTTCTTAAAAGTTTGTCTTGAACCTCCCTCTACCTGACTCCTTATGGTATAACCCAACAACATCTTTATGGTGCGTTCAAGTTCTGTAGGAAATTCTGGCGAGTGACGAACGAAGATGTGTTTCAGAGCTCAATGTTGTTGCTCTTACTAGATTATGCCCAAATAGTCTGCAGGTTTAAGGCACAACTAAGATGCTGTAAAGCAAGTGATTGTTAAAAAATAACGACAACAAAAAAAGTTCAATCAAAAAAGGAAGTGAACATGTAAAACTCACACAATCTGGGTACAAACCTTGTGTGAAAACTAATGTTTTATGGCCACTTTAAATGAGTTAAAACGAAATCTTCATGTTGTGCATGCACTTCATGCTAACATCAAATTATTACTTGTGACCTAATCCAATAGAAATACTACTCTTTAAAAACACTACTGTAATAGGCAGGAGAAAATGAGGAAGAAAAATATACCATTAGAGGTATTCACTGTTCATTTACTTACTATTAGTTATTAGTCCCAAACTGAGACACGTGTTACTACATGATATCCTGCAGGTATCCAATCACATCTGCTATCTACTATTTTTAAATGTTATGTTGACGACTGCAGTTTTCTTAGCGTACCCTCACAGTGGGGCATACTGTAGCAATAATTCATGGTTCAACCTCGCTGAAAGCCAGAATCGGTATGGGCTCATGAAACAAACGTACCCGATAAACATTTAAGATAAAAACTAGAGAAAAGGTTTCTTCAAATAAAGTATGTTCACCTTTTAGTAGGTTCAGTGCCCTTTTGCATTGTAGGAGTCGGTGTGGTTTGGTATTTCACTCCTACACTCTTTAGCAGTCTCGGATTGTTTTGCTCATTCTTGCCGTAATGCTGTCTGTTACTGTCTTTAGCTGCAGTTAAAGCAACTTATGGCTCTCCCACTGCTGCTGACAAACATGAGGGGTAGTGGTTAGGCACTAAATAACTATAGTGAAAGGAATATTTGCTTATTATATTCATGGAGTCATTGTGCATATTGTTCTATCGTGTTAGTTTAGCATCTATATCCATCTTTTATCCAAGTAATGCTGCTTTAGCCTATTTTTAGCAAGAATTTATCATTTGGTCATGAAAAACTGAGGAAACGCTGTATTCTGGGATAATTGTGACTTCCTGATCACTCAGTATTTTGTGTACTATTTTGTGTAATAGGTTTTCAACCTGATTGAAGCCATTAATTAAAGATTACAGCTTAACCGTTCACATGAACGCTAAATAAAATGATCTAATATGTGTGTTTACAGTCCCCAAAAGGTGCTAATATTGTCCTTTTAATGGTGTATCAAAGGTAGTCAGTCACCTTTGAATCAGAGTGATCAGACCTGCCTAGTCTGATTGAAGTGGTAACATGAGGCAGGTTAATTCTGATCTAGCCCAAGTGCCTTGCACTGTTAAGCTTTTAAGAGAGCATAAAGGGGGAGTGCTATTGAACCTTATTCTGTGACGAAAGTGTCTGTGATTATTATGGAAACATACACCGATCAGCCACAACATTAACACCACTGACAGGACATGTAAATAACATTGACCATCTTGTGACAATCCAATGTTCTGCTGGGAAACTATTGGACCAGTCATTCATGTGGATGTTACTTAGACATGTAGCACTCACCTAGGCCAGACCAGGCACCCCCACCCCATAGCAATGACACTCCTTGATGGCAGCAGCCATCCCCAGCAGGATGCAGCCTGACACAGGCACACACACAAAAACGGTTTAGGAACAACTAAAAAAAACATGAAGAACAACAAAAGGTGTTGACCTGGCCTCCAAATTCACTAGATCCCAAACTAATCAAGTAATTTTGGGATGCACTGGAACAAGCCTGATCCAGAGAGGCACCGCCCCTCATAATATTAGACAGGTGGTCATAATATTATGCCTTATAGGTGTAGGTTAAACCTGTGTGTTTTAAAAATTGTACAGCAAAACTTTAGAACAGGCATCATTTGAATGAACCTCAAATCTAAATTTACAGATTAGCAATCACAACACAAGTCCTTCATGAAGCAAAATCCCCAATTTGCGTCTTCCAGTTTTCGAATGTGAGGATTTGCCACTTTTTTATTGATATATCATTGTAAAATGAATATCTTTCACTCCATTTGTTGACATGTCACATGTGGAGAATAGTCACACCCATTAATTTGAGCAGACGTTTGAGACAGTGCGTAAAAGCGAAGGTAACAAGCAGCACTTGAACGCAACATCAGGCTCCGGTTTCCTCACACGGAGATACACGCATCCAGCGGCGACTGCTTGGCCAAACTAAAGTCTACCGCTGCTGCCGATGAGTGAACGGCATTACACACCTGACAAGCCGGCCATGGAGGCGATGAACCGGGGAAAGGGCTTCAGTTCAGACCGGAGGATGTAACGGCAGCTCCGGAGCCGTTGAGACTGCACGAGGCAGACTGAATACAAAAGGAACCGCCGAGAAGGAGAGACGATGGCGGGGAGAGCAGCAGGAGGAGCAGCGGGCGTCACATCGACCTCAGCGTCGGTTTTCTGAGTCCACTACAAACTTTGACACGGGGTTGTGTAAGAAAATCCTCCAGCATGTCGGATCCGAGTCACTGGTCTGCGGTGTCGAGCCAGAACAAGTCCCATTTTGTTCCGGGAGCGTTGCTGAAGCGTTCAAAAAGGTAGTTATCAGGAGTTTGGGATACGGAGGATGGAACTAATTTAAAAGGTTATTTAGGCGTTTGTTTTGTCAAAATTTCTTCTTAAATGATGTTAATGCTCATAACCTGTGTTCGCTTAACCTCGCACACGTCTCATTTTGTGTTATTCAGACGTAAAACAGCCCCCAGCATGAGCTAGCTCCTCTCAAAGCCGATTCCTCTTAATCCCGTGTTTGTTCAGCATGAGTTGGTGTTTATAGGACCGTTTTTATGCGGAAAATGTCAGAAATAAATGCGGTTTAGAGACTACATTTGCTGTAAAATGAACACCTTTGAAGGCAGGAGCTCGAATATCAGCCACAGGGTTTTAGTTGTCTTTGTTGAAAGTGAATGCAACGCTGCAGCAGGTCTGGAGGCACACTGTGGCTGAGTGGATGAAGCCAAGCTGCAGCTGGAACATAAAACTGGGCAATATCACAACCGGTGGAAGTTAAAGAAAGAAAGACAGAAAGGCACATTATACGAAGGCAAATATCACTGCACATCTCTGTCTACACTGGTTGGCTTTGGAGAGGAATGATGACGAACGGCTGGAGGTCACATTTAATTTCATAGCGTGTTTACTGTTGGGTAACTTGGGATAAAACCCTGCAGCTGTTAACTGTCTGGCTGTCAAGCAGGATCAAGAGCTGACTGGGGATTATTTTGATTTCCATTATTTATCTGTCAGTCATCCTTTTGATTAACGGTCGAAAAAATGACATCCACCACTATCTTAAGTGTTGTCTTGTCAACACCTAAAGATAATCAGTCTGCAATCTTTAATCTATTCAAATTATCCCATAAAATGCTAAATAATAAATATTTTAAGTCTGCAACCGGCAGTTATTTTATTAACTCGACTGTCAGTTATTATTATAGTAGTGAATAGTGAAAAATAAGAAGTCTGATGTCTTAAATCAGCGTTTGGTTCAGCATTTATGACATCAATCTTAAAAACTAAAATTTCATACACAGCTAATCGACTGACAGTTTTTTTTTAATCCCATTAATAATTGATTGATCAATCGACTGATCAATCCAAATGTGATGCCCGAGCAAAAAGTATGCGTATTTGAGTGATGTTTGACAAAGCCTGCCCCTTCAGATGATCGTTTAGCCCTCCCATCCTCCCTTTGCACACAACCAAAAACACACTAACACACACGCATTCAACACCCTTCGGCCTCAAGTCTGTTGACAAGAAACACTTTGTATTTTATCTCTCATCAGCATTGCCCTCCCTCTTCGTCCGACATGGCCACGCTGTTGTGTCACGCATTTGCTCTTAAGATCCGAGTTGTAGTTACATAAACATTTCTCAAGGCAGAGCCACTCTGAAGGTGGAAATAATCTCCCCGGTTGAGTTAATTCTCAGTGGGCAGAAGCAGAGAAATTGCCTTTCTTTACCGCAGGCATCATATGCTTCGTCTGTACTAGACCATATCATGTGTGTTTTTTTTTGTGCGAAAGATGAATTTTGTTGTCTTTGCATTGTGGTTGATGGTGTCGCCCTGTCTGAATGCATTGCTCCTCAAGCTCAGGGTGGCTCCGTATGTGCTGAGTCGACTGCGTGTCTTGTTATGGATATGCAGTAATAGATTCTCTGTTGGTGCAGCGTATGAAATAATCTGCAGTACTGCCAGTGTGAAATGGTACAAACATTGAGTGGTCCATAGTATAGCTGTATGTTATCACTGAAACTATTGGGGCCATGTTGCCTGTGGTGTAGACAGAGTTTTTGACTTGTTATATTGTAGTTGATTGACAGCATTATAATTGCATCTGTTTAGATTTTCAATGTGTTTCCAGCGCAGTATTTGTCATAGAATAATAGAAATAGACATTTAGACATCTTTACACATGGCAATTTGGTGTATCAGGCAATGGCAGACCTGTTTAGTTAAGGATCACCATGCACACCCTTGTTTATCTGCTATGTTTAAGTAAGCGAAACCCTGCAGTCTCTAACTGAATTGTCTATTGGAATCCATCTCAAAGCCCCATGTATAGCAGTGAATAATAGTTATTTTAAATTCTAACATTTTAAATGAAGCAAACCCCACTCACTTTCTCCTTTTGTTAAATTACTACACCATTCAAGTCCTAAAAGTTAGAATTAAACTGAAAAAACTTTTCGTCTCTGAAATCTTAAGTAGAAGTACTTGAAATTATAACTATTTTATAGGAATATTTATTTTGTACGTAGTTAAATATGCACAAAACAGATGTGTTTTGGTGTCGTGCTGTGTTCTACAACAGTTGGACCTCAAAGGATAACACCCTGCTACTTCACAGGTCAAGTGTCTTCTTAATCTGCTGGGTGGCACACTGTCATGAAGCCTGCTGCTTTATACATACACACACACCTAACCTGAAGCACTGCATGAGTCAAACCTTTCATTGTAGGTAAATAAATAAAGGGCTAAAGCGATTACACCCACTTTAAATTAATTCACCAGGCTATTTTCTTGATAAATTTACTCATCATTCGTCTGAACCGTTAATGGCGATAAAAGGAAAAGCCAGTTATTCATGGTGTTTTCCCTCTATGACGTTCTGTACATGCTAAACTCAAACATGTAGCAGCATAGGACTGCAGCGGCAGCAACTTGCTGGAAACGTAATACAGTAGTCCCTCGTTTATCGCGGGAGTTACGTTCTAAAAATAACCCGCGATAGGCGAAATCCGCGAAGTAGTCAGCTTTATTTTTTACAATGATTATAAATGTTTTAAGGTTGCAAAACCCCTCACTACACACTTTATACACTTTTCTCAATAACTTGCAAACATACTGCACTTCAGTCACACTGCCAGCGATCAAAGACACTGTATATGAAAATTTGGCAAGCTGAACGCATTCTGTAGGCCTACAAGAGACACCGTACGGAGGAGATTGATTGACAATGGTCTACAGTCCCTTAGCCAATCAGGACGCAGAAGACGACACGCGGGCTCTCCCTTAGCCAATCAGGACGCAGAAAACAACGCGCTGTAAAAAAAAAATAATAGAGAGCCGAAGTCCCGCCCCTTCCGATTGCCTCCATGGGACCTATCTTTCGAAAAAATATGAACGGCAGTCTATGGCGAAAGATAAATTATTTTCTGGTCCCGATCGACTTGTGCCTTGGATTATACATATATTGTTTTTCAGAATAAAAAATGATTTTACATGTCAAGAATGTCACAGTTTGTCGCAAGATAGTTAAGTAAAACACTATGGAAAATATGTAATTAAACAAACTACAAGTCCAAGTCGCTTACCTTACGTCACATGCTGGCGCGTACAGAACCGACCAAAACGCCCTTCGTGTAACTACAGCTCTTGACATGACCCGATTTATAATGATTGTCACCTCGTTTGATGCTTCTGCCTTCGTCCTGGAAGAAGACGGTAAAGCTCAACAAGGAGACAGCCATAGTTCTCAAGTGACGTACATTGTTCGAGACGAGAGATGTAGTTCACTAAGCGATCTCATACAAAACCTAATGTTGTTCAGCTTATTTACGTCAAATAATTTATCTCTTGACGTGAAAAATTATCTTTTAAATTCACACACATATGTGAAATTCATGCCACAATTCGAACGGGACCAAAAAAATAATTATGATCTCTCCATTAACTCCCGTTCATATTTTTTCGAAAGATAGGTCCCATGGACCGGAAGTAGAAGGGCGGGACTTCGGCTCTCTATAATAATAAAAAAAAAAAAACATGCAAAA
Organism: Chelon labrosus; assembly: GCF_963514085.1. Taxonomy (NCBI): domain Eukaryota; kingdom Metazoa; phylum Chordata; class Actinopteri; order Mugiliformes; family Mugilidae; genus Chelon; species Chelon labrosus. The sequence continues at coordinate 26,730,914 of NC_140343.1, read as the reverse complement.
TTGCACTACAAAAATTCGCGAAACTGCGAGGCCGCGAAAGGTGAACCGCGTTATAGCGAGGGACTACTGTAATGAGGAAAAACGCAGTGCTGAGTTTAAAAACTGTGCAGTGATGAATGGATATCACAGACACATTGCAACCACTTTGTCAACATGGGTTACTTATGGGGCTGGGTTCAAAAAAATTGATTTTCAGATTCAAATCCATCTCGAATTGAAAGAGCCAACATTGATTCCTAAAATCCTTGGATTGAATTTTTTTTAAAAATACATGCCGTTTCTTGCAACTTCTAGTTAGAAATCTCGATGCAGTCTCGCAGGACTGGTGTCATGTGACAAATCTCGACAGAGAAAACCACGTGCAAGGTGTGCCTATTAAAGGTAAAATGCTGTGGAAATGACAAAAATCTCTGGAACCAGTGACATTAGTTTTAGGTTTGAGTGTAATTGTTCCTTAACTGAAATGTCTTTCAGTTTGGTTTGATTAGGTATCAGTTAACTGAATCACACAGTTACCCAGCCCTATATGTTAACATAGCTGACAAGCATAATTTTTTCATATCAGACCAATGGTAGGCTGTTTACATGTTACAAATACTATTAGATCACTTCAAATTCGTCATCATGAGTGACTGCACAAGACCACAAACACACATGTGGATTTGAAATATGAAATTTAAGAAACCAAGTCTTACAACACATATGCAAAGTACCAAAGAAATACTTTCATATAAATTGAAATGCTGTGAATGATGTTTGTTGAGCGTGGCACGTTATTGACCTCTGTCTTTTTTTTTTCCTGTTTGTGCTCCAGCTGTCGCAGCAGCAACAGGAAGAGCCTCGGTGTCGGGACGCCCTCGCCCACGCTGTCCCGGCCGCTCTCCCCCCTCTCGCTCCACACTGGTAAGACCCCTGTTTGCTAACATCAGCGCAGTGTCCTTCAGCAACGTATTGTCAAGTAGATAAAAGCGCAGACGGTATCTTATTTACATATTAACTCACGAGCTTTTAGGTGAAGGAGAAAATGACCGGCCTCCAGAGTTTCACATTCCTGCTTCGAAACCGTACGAACTACAGCGTGGTGTCTGTTTGGCTGTCACATTCAAGTGTCACATGTGCTGTGTAGATTCATGTCCACACCCGTGCAGACTGTTATGTTGTACTTGGCGAGATGTGAGAAATGTTAGTGGCAGGGAGTGGTCAATCCCCGCAATTCTGCTCTTTTGCATTTCCATGTTGTGGATAATGGACAAAGATGCTGCTTAAAAATTGGGCACTGCTGTGGTATGGAAACATTAAATGACATTTTTGCAGTTTGTACAGAACACATCCATTGCTACTTTTACGTGGGCTGTGTCTCTTTGTTGAGCTTTGAGTCTGTTGGAAACAGAAAAAGAAGAGGGTTTCCCCTTCCTTTATTGACAACACTGAACTTAATGAATAGAAGACTACTAAGGTGGACACACCTTTTCTGCCCACATTAATTCTTCACTACCTCAGTGTTTCTGTCTCTCCTGGGAACTTGTAACGTCACTTTTGTGGAGCAAACATGCACAGAACGAATGCATCAACCCCTACCAGAGAGAAACGATCTGATAAGGTGTTGAGATGCTTATTAGGTGCTAATATTTTCCCATTACACCACCCCTCTCAATCCGATAGCGTCTTAGCATGCATGTAAACGCAGCAAGTGTGTTGGGCATGCTGCCCAAGTATCAGCTCTTGACGTTAATGTTTGTAAGCCGCAGGGCACCTTGTTCTTGCACATGGTCCCTAATACACGACTAAGCTTCTTCAACTCGTAACTTGTAAGCTGCACCATAGCCAGCATCTGGTTGACTCTCTGGAGGTCAGCTGGAGGACACTTGATATTAAACGATAGCCATTAAATAAATTCTTGACTCACATAAATGACTGCATAATGTAAGCTCAGTCATTAGTTACGGCACATTTGGATTGATATATAATATTTACTGTGCAAACTAACACAATGGAAAACAACTAGAAAGTCTCAGCGTTGTTTCAGTGCAGAAGTGTGTGGCGTTAATTGGCCAAAAATGTGTCAGCACACACAAACAGTTCCCAGTCTGTTCCAGAGCTGGATGAACTGCGGTTAGTGAGTTATCGTTAATGCTGAAGATTAATGTGAAATCAGGAAGAAAGATGAATTTCTTTTCGTCATTCAGCAAGACAGGCGCTTGCTTTTGCTCCACGACTTCATCTCTTTGCTTTATCTATCTACATAAATGCAAACAGTGTGAATATAATTGAGGGCCAGGAGATTTTTAAATGGCTGCTGTCATCCTCTTGTTTTCTAAATTTGTGGTGCACACAGTGCGCAGCTACTTAATGTCATGAAGCAGCTGCACTCTATGAAAAGAGTTTTGCTCAAGAGCTCCTCATCGCAGCAGTATGTGGAAGCCCTCTATTATGAACTCAATCATGCCAAGGATGATCAAATCACAGAGTGCAATCCGGCTCTAATTGGCTACTCAACCACTTGCATGTAAACAAACCGCGGCCTGTCGTGTACCCAAATCCCCAGACTCGAGCAAAGTCGAGCAGGATGAGGTTTCCCCCTGAACTGAGAGTGTTGGTAGACTGGTGATGTAAGTTTGGATATTATTAGGTCTTTGGTTAATGCTGCTGGGTTTTGCAGTAATTGAGGGTTCCTCTATAGACGTGAGGTCATCCTTTTTTGGGGTTAAAAAGAAAATCCTCTTGTTAACGTGCCCTTGTGGTCTCCTCTGTTATACTTTTACGGGTTTGTTATTACAGTTGTGACTTGCACCGGTGGTAATTTTGTCATTCCTCTTTCAGCCGCGAGCAGCCCTCTAGACAGCCCTCGAAATGTGTCGACCAGCACCTGCCTCAACTTTCCATTTGCGCGGAGGTATGTCAGTCCTTCTTTGTGACTTATTGTTTCCTTTGGAGTGATGTGTTGGTTTTGTCACATCTAAAGTATCTGAAGGATGGGCATTGATTGGAATTCCTGATGAATGAACCCACATTATACATTACACATATACACCAGTTCAATTTTTATGTCTGGTTATATACCCACACTTGTCAACTGTACGATTTCCAAGTTCAACGCGAAGTAATCCTACAGGTTTTAACTGTAACATAGGAAGGTGGGATTTGACAAAGGGTGGGAGCCCTCAAAGAGTCAATTAGTTACTATTTATGGAAGAAATAAATAAATAAACAGAATAAAAAGACCCAAATAAATAAAAATTCACGATTAATATATTTGCTGGATTTGCTGGCCCTTGTGTTACTTACTAAATGCTTGCTGACACACAACACACACAGCAACTTTGTAAGTAATTCACTGGAAATAATATAATTAGATAGTGACCATATTTTCCCCTAAAATATTTATTTCAGTTTTCCCTATAAATAAAATAAATTAGAAAATGCTTTTGGCCAGTGTTACTATAAAAATTCTGACTGTTTAAATTCATTTTAATAGATTCTTCTTATGTAAAATAACAAAACCCTGAAATTCAATAAGAAGGTGAAAAGTGATTCTACAAAAGATTTACATTACCTTTATATAACTATTAAAGAAACTACAGTCGGTTATGAGTATTTTCAGAAAGTGAGCCAAAATGAACTAAATAATAATAATAATAATAATAAATGTAATGTGAGATCACACTCTGAGGGATCCCTGAGAGATTCAGTACGTGTGCAGGACCAGGAGCAGACAGACTGTAAGACAGAAGGAAGCTGAAGAGAAACAGCAGCAAGGTGACTGAGGCTGACTCAGCCTGGAGTGTTCACACCCCCCATCCCCCACCCCTTCCAGGTCTTCTTACAGCCTACTCATCCCCTGCAGGATGAGTGCAGTCAGATAGAGGGTACCCCCAAAGCCCACTCACGCATCGTTCAACCTGGTTCCCATGGCAACACGCCTGTCTTCCTCCAGGCGTGTGTGAGGCGTCAACTTAAAGACACCCAAGACCAGTCATTAAAAACTCATGAGCAGTTCAGTGAACACACAGTCCTCAAATATTTCGATTTTATGAGTTGGTGTATAATAAGTTTAACTTCTAAATGTTCATGTAATTAACACAGCGTTGCCTTACTAATTATCAGTCTTGAAATGTATGTTCTACAGCCAAAACTGTAGCATATGATCTTGTGACATGCTGATGAAATAAAGTACTTTCTCTGTACTTAATTTATTTTGAAAACTATTTTGAGCCATAAGATGAATTAGTGAATCTGATCATTAATCTTAAATGTCTGCTTTTCAAATTCAAGTTAAAAATGTGAGTTTTTATTATGATTCTTCTGTTGCATTTCATGAAAACATAATAAACAGACCTAACCATAAGATCATTATTATATTTACTGAAGTTGTTAATATGCAATTTTGCATTTTGCATTATTTTATTACTCAAAGTATTTAGTCATTACAAATGCATGTTCTGAATTTCACGTGTCTGTGGAAGCTTTCATTCAAGCTGTGTAAATATTTCATCGTTTCCTCTGCTTGCCGTCAACACGCAGACAAAATGCACTCTACAACACTGTTGTTGAGTTGTTGTTGTCGTTGTTGCTGTTGCCCAATCCAGTCTGCACACGTTAAAAGAAAACAAGATCATTTCACGGGCCACGCTTTGAAGCCAAGAGTTCTTTCTGTTATGTAAAATAAACCCTCAAATTAATTTGGTTTGCTATCTGCTCCGTGTATCTGGGCAAATGAAATCTGGCAAGGGAGGCAGCATTGTCAGTACTAATCCCTCAGCTGAATGCCAGAGGTCACTGGATCACTTGCGCAAGACTCCTAAAACTCACCAAAACTCTCTTTACTTTTCTCTTTGCCTCTGCTGCTGTCGTGATCTCAGTCACTTGGCTCGCGCTGACAGGTAGCTTCCTTTTAAATTCTTGCAACTCGTCTTTTGTTGTTTTAAAGTTTTTGTTTTTTGTCTTGTTTTTCACAAAATGGTTAGACAAGAAAGGGCTGCTGTGAACCAAGAGATGAGAAAGAGAATCCTGTCATGTATGATTTGGAAAAAAAGGACATTAATTTCATGCTCTTGTGGTTACTAGACTCCTCCGCTCTGTGTTATGTAATGAATTTCACATTTTAAATGCTAACTAATGCCTATGCTGCTGTGGCTTATGTAACATGCGTGTTCGTTTCTCCCAGAGCTGAGGGCCGGCGATGGTCCCTGGCGTCCCTCCCCTCATCAGGCTATGGAACCAATCCGCCGAGCTCCACTGTCTCCGTAAGTCACCCCAAAGCATGGCACCATCCTCCCCATCGATACATGGCGGCCAGCAAATTCTAACACCTCACTCATCCCAAATAGCACATTCGTTTATGCAATAAGGGACGGCGAATGCCAAGACCGAGATGACAAACTGCTAATTGTTTTCCTCCGTCGTCTGCTTCAATGAGTCATTTTCCCAGTCTCTGGAACTCGGTGTTAGATGTAATACACTCAGTCTGTGTGTATTGCATGTAAATGAGGAGATCAAGTAAAAAGCATGTGTGTACTGTCCCTGTTGGTTATTAGATTTAATACTTTACGTGGCATAATATATGACGGCCTTTAAAACCAAACGTCACGTTAACCGTAAAGTTTTATTTGAAAAGATAATTTTCAGATCTATACATTTTGTAGTCTGAAAATATATAGAATACAAAAAAAGTCACAGATTTTTTTTGCATGAGTTGCGTTCAGAACGACGAAGAGAAGCGACACTGAAATGAACAAGCTGCAGTGGTGATAGAGTGAGTTACGTCTGTGGTGAAAGTCTGCCATTTGGAGCTTTTACAAGGAAGTTTACTGGGCACAGGCTCAGAGGTCAGCGGGGACAATGGGGCTCTTCAGTGGCCCTCACTGCCCTCTTTGTACTGAGCCATTAAAAAGAGACTCCACAGATGCTGTCCCTCTGGCCCACTTCTGTTCATGACACATGGGCCGCAGACTCAAACAGATTGCTGTACACTGCGTCCTGGCGAGTTTGCTCAGCGCCTCCTCAGACATGGAAATTAACTTATTTGTGTAAACAATGATGCCTCCCTCTGTGGATGTTATCGGTGGTTGCACCATTAGCTGAAAAGGCTGGTGTTCAGTTTGTTTTACACTCTTTTGGCTACTGTGCTAAATCCTCCACAGGTTTTTATTTTTGGCACAGGTTTGTTAGAAAATGAGTTGATAATGGCCAAATGCTGGTGTACAGGTACAGTGAGGAATAATTTAACATGAATAAATCTTTACCTCATTATGACATATTTTTAACAAATGTGAACATCGGTTTGAAAATGGGTAGGTTCCTGATTTGATAGGCGCCATCTTGGAGATTTTATTGCTGCTCTTTATTGTCTTCGTCCATCTGCCTGGCTTCAACCTCGGCTTTGCCAAACTTGTCTGAACACGTGTTTGTGGTTTTTGGAACGGTCCCTCTTTAACAGACTGATGCTACTCAAAAGGCAGTAGCAACTTCCTCCTTGCGAACATAGACCGCTGTGGAGCTGTGATCTTGACTTTGACAAACACAAATTGACACTTTTAAATCCTCGTAGGGTCTCAGTCTATCGTCCACTTGTCAAAAATGCTCAGTCAGTTCAGGAAGCTCTTAGTGTTTTCTAGTGTCGCAGTGAAATGTTGGATGTTTTTTTCCTGGCTCTTTTGCTAGGCTTTTTCAGCTCAAACTAATTTAAAACTAGCAAGCATAATTCAAATTTCCCTACACAAGATGTGATACAATATATAAACATTTTCATTTAACGTCCTTCAGAATTTGCCTGAACGTCTGTCATTACGAGAATTTCTTGTTCATTGTCAGAGCAACTTTCCTTGGTTGATGGTTGCAGCTCGTGTTTAGCCAAGTCACCACTGAACGAATTGTGACGATTTAAAGCTGATGGGTCCGTCTTTGTGCATGTAGTCCTCCTCGTCCTCCCAGGAACGTCTCCACCAGCTTCCGTACCAGCCGACGCAAGATGAGCTGCACTTCCTCTTCAAACACTTCCGCAGCACAGACAGCATGGCCGACGAGGATGGACGGCCCTCACCGGTCATGCGACCTCGGTCCCGAAGCCTCAGGTTAGCTCATCCTGATTTCATCGAGCTACGTTCCCTCCTTCTGTAATTCTACATGTTAATTTTAGCGACAGTGCACATACAAAGTAATTATGTATCCCAAATTTTGTCATTTGAATACCAAAACATTTTCTCAAAGGTTGATCTTCAGTTTGTGTTTATTTTTGATGCTAGTTAATATCTAAGGGAAACGAAAAAAGAGCATGATATCAACTTATTGAGTGAAAAAACTTGTACTGACATGGATGAAAATCTCTTGAATCGGCATAAACTTTCTGTGTTTTTCCTTCCATATTTTCTTAATGATATCCATATCCATGGTAAAACGAATATGACACAGAATTAAATTTCACTTGTAAAAAAAACTTTAAATGTCATTTCATATGTCCCTCTGAGATGGGAGAAATGGTGTGTTTAGTATTGTTTCTTGGCCCTTTATCAAGTTAATTAAATTAATATTTTATGCAGATTAAATTCAGTAATCCTTCCGAGGGGATTAATTTCCTCGTTGTTTTGCGAAACAATATTTCAGATTAACTATGTGCAGCGGCTGCATGTTGTGCATTGCGCATGAAGTCCTTGGTATCATTGCTTATTTGTAATCCATCAGATGTCAAGATGTCTTTACACCAGTATGGCCAAGACAAATTGACAAGCAAATACGCCTCAAGTGCCTCTGATTGATTGCACATGCGTGTCGGCTGCCGGGCATGGGGAGATCTGACTGCAGAGCTGTGTGATTTTGACAACTTTTGTCTGTTGGCTCCTCTCTGTGCTGTTTGTGCGATGCCTGGGTGCTCTGTGTTCTGGCACCATGGTGTGCAGCGCGTGGGCGTGCTAGCTAACAGAGCGCCTCGGGGATCTAGCTGCTGAACTATAGTCGAGGGCGGGTTGGTTTAGGAGGGTTGGTGGGGGCTGGCCAATGCAGAGAACCACAGTAAGCTGCTGCAGTTCGTGTTGGGCGGCAGCCATCCAGTAAAACAGAGGTATCTTTCATGACAAAAAAAAAAATAAAAAAATGGCTTAGGGAGTCTGTTTGCATGTGATAGGTTTTCCCTCCATCTGTTCTCTTTGAAGCTTCATCGAGCAAGATTTTTCTGTAAAAATACACCCGTCTCATCGGCCTAAATACTGGAGTGGCGTTGCACTAAATGACTAATTGATTGATGTCGGTGATTCACACAGTTTGGCCAGAAGACACCAATGCTGTCGGTACACAAACATCAAAACCTGACGGTGAAATCCGCCTTGATTGGAGCTTTAGCAGCTTAAGAGCTGTAGAAATCGAATGCTGGCTCACAGTATTACTTTCTGCAGGATGAGATCAAAAATAGTAGAAATGTTGACCTCAAAATAAAAGCGATAACTCCGGTGGCCTCAGTGCCACAACCTTTTTCACAGCCCATCCTAGTTTAATGACTCAGAAAAGACATGGATTGAGTGCTGTATTGACATATGACGCAGCATTGGTCAGTCAATACATACTGATTTGTTGTTCTGTTTCTGCTGTAGCCCTGGGCGATCAAGCGTCTCCTTCGATAATGAGATCGTCATGATGAACCATGTTTACAGAGAACGTTTTCCAAAGGTATGTACCCAAACACATCATCACACATGATCAGTTTTTGTCACCCACGCCTATCTCCACCCAAACAAAACCAAGACAAAAACATGACAGTTACTTCAAACTTTGTCGATATGCTTTTTGTTATGACAGAGAGTGGCATAGAAACTGTGCCAGAAAAGCCACAAGTCTCAACAGGTGGCATAAAAATGTTGAATCACTGGTAATGATCATTGACCACATGTATCCACCCACAGGAACATTACCGACACTTGGCACCACACTGAGTAAAAATAATTAATACTAGTTTTTTTACAATGTGTTAACTGTGTGTTTGTGTGCTCGTCCTCCTTACAGGCCACAGCCCAGATGGAGGAGCGCTTGTTGGAGATTGTCACCCATTGCTCTCCAGACAGCTCCCTCCCGCTGGCTGACGGCGTCCTGGGTTTCATCCAGCACCAGTTGGTCGAGCTGGTCAGAGACTGTCTGGACAAGTCCCAGAAAGGCCTGGTTACTTCCCGCTACTTTGCTGAGCTGCAGGAGAAGCTGGAAAAGCTGCTTCACGAGGTGAGCAGGCAGCCAGCTGGTTTGACACCTGCTGGATTGATGTAGGAATGACGGGACCCATATATTTACTTGGTATACTTAATACAGTGGTTTTAAGCAACAGCCGATGAGCTGATTCTGAACTCTTTAACTGGCCACTCTAACTGGATGTGACGAAGATATGGGATTGATCGAGCTAGGGTGAAATGTGCAATCAGGCACGCCACGAGCCTGAGGCGCACACAATAGATCTGGTAGTGGAAATTCTCAGCAATGGTGAGAGCCACTTTTGTCAGCGGGGCTCATGTGTGTTGTGATAAAATATTAGTTTCTATAGCAACCCCTTCCCTTGTTTCTCTGCATGCTGTTAGACAGAAGGCATGGCCGACTCGCTGTACCTCCAGCTGAACTGATAAGTCTGTTCCCATAGAGCAGAAAAAATGCTGTCTAAGGCACACACAAGACTTGCTTCATGTGCCAAGGCCATTTTGGCATTTTCAGGTGAAAAATGACTTTTCATGCATTTGAAATTTCTATGATTCTTTGTCATTTCAAATATGTAGGGATACATGATATTGTTGTTATTGCCTGATAACTTTCTTAAGAAATATCCTCTGTCGTCCAATGAATCTGGTTTAAAGTGACAGATTTTGCTCTTTTGCGAACAAAAAGTGACAAAAACTAAGTTATATGAGACTATTTTTATTAATAAGTCTGCCTATAATCATTATCTACATGCTTGTTATTTGATACGAATACGAATTGTTACTACAAACAAATAACACTGTTTGCAGTAACAAGTTAAGAGAAGACATCTATGAGAGTTGTTCAGCAGAAACCAGATTCCTCCAGCTGCCTCATCGCTGACCAAGCATGTGAGAGTTATGTGTTTTCTATTGTAGGGCACATGGCTGTTGAGGAATTGGCCTTGTGAATGCTGCTAACAAGACTGTCTTTCTTCTTCCATGTGGTGATGTTCACATAGCACTTTTGGTGTTGCATGGCCAGAGGGTAAAGCAGCGATCCACATAAACTCGCACCCAGATAACAAGATAACTGAACATGCCTGTGACTTGGACGTAAGCGCGTACCAGTATGTGCAGCCCTGATACTCCAGTCACCCAGAAGAAAGACAGTAGATGACTCATTAGGCCCCACCCACACACCCAGTGATTATTCCCATCATTCCTCTTGGTTTAAACTGATGTCATCTCTCATGCAATTCTGTCAGGCTGCGTCTGTTTTCATATTTCTCCGAATGTTGTGTTCATCTGCTCAGAAAACACTGTTCTATGTATTTAAACTTCCTGTTTCAGTACAGTGCGTTTGCCCGAGTCTGTTTCAGGGGTGGAGGAAGTGGCACTAGGGGTGACAAACTGTGCCTGACCCTTTTATTACTTCATTTTCACTGACGCAACACAGCTAACCGGAACATTTTGACACGGTTCTTTAGTTTTAAATGAAAAATAAAAATGATGACCTTAGATAGAGAAATGATTCATACCTTCCCGTAATTTGTCCCATGTCTCGAAACATGGCAACATTAAAATCATTTTCTCCTTTTTGCTTAAAAATTACAAAATGAATTAGAACCTGCATTTTTATTTATTTTTATTTAAATATTCTTCCACAAGAGACTGACACACCGGTTGTAATAGCACCTTATTTGTACAATAATAATTAACTTTGTTCAGCATCCCCAATCCTCTGTTGCTTTTTTCCTGATATTAATGTATGAGTTTTGCTGAGTCTGTGTAAAGGTGCTGTTTTAAAAAAAACTTGACACATTTTTGTTCCCTGCTCCCCCACTGTTTTCCAGGCCTATGAGCGCTCTGAAAGCGAGGAGGTGACCATCATCATCCAGATGGTGCGGAAGATCCTCATCATAATCTCTCGGCCGGCTCGCCTCCTTGAATGTCTGGTAAGCCGTGGAGGAGAAAATCTCTTCCTGATTGAGGAGATGAGATTACTTTGACTGAAATTGAGTAGAAGTCAGGTTACTTTAAAGGTCTCTTCAGTTAAGGTCTGAAATGAGATACTGACCTTTATTATTTCTCAGAAAGTGGATGTGTGTTACTGGAACATGAAACTGGTGATCTTCAAACAAACACTAAATGGCTCTACTTCAGTAAATAAAATGACATTAAGTTCTGTCTAGCGTCAGACACTTCACATTAATTACAATTGCTTGCTGTTTACAGGAGTTTGACCCGGAAGAGTTTTACCATTTGCTTGAAGCAGCAGAGGGTCATGCAAAAGTTGGCCAAGGAATCAAGACGGACATCCCACGGTACATCATCAGCCAGCTGGGTCTGACGCGTGACCCGTTTCAAGGTAAAGATTATCCAGTAAAGCCTTACACTCCATTCACATACACACCTCCAGGGCTGAAACATGTATAGAGGTACCAGTACTGCACTACGGCTACTTGAGGTTAGCTTGTCTATCTTTATATGTAGTCATATTGATACCGTAGACTGTATAAATATAGACACGTCTCGCCACTTCTTTGCATTGGCCGAACTGAAGCTGTTTTACCTGAGGATACAGGTAGCCCCATTTTGCGACTTTGGAGCCAGAGTCTGTGCAGTATGGTCCGAGAGTGGATCCACGTGGAGCCGCGGTATCGATGACCCGACCGCACTTCTGCCAGGCTTGCTGACGTTTTCGTTTAATTAATACTGCGCTCTGCTCGACCTCCACCACTTACAAAGAAATGTTGGATTAAAAAAAAATAAATTACACCTCGGAGTGGTTGGCATAGCAACTGGTAGTTGCCATTATGTTACATCCAGTTTCTTTAGCGTCAAAAAAAGAACCTAAAACGAAACTTATCCAAAAAATTGACACTTGTTCGTATATTAACATTATATTAATTACCTAAAATGACAGAAACCATCCTTGGAAAAAAAAAAAAAAAAAAAGAAAGCGTTAGTGTTTTAGTTTGGCCCAAGTCCCACCCACTAACATGGAAGGGGTGGAGCTTATGACCTATACTGCAGCCGGTCACCAGGGGGCACTCTTGCTATGGCTTCACTTTTTGAGGAGCCGTTCCGCCGTCCATCTTTATACAGTCTATGATTGATACACAGAGTCCCGGTTTCTTGCAGCTCGGATGTAATGTTCCTAATTCTACCAATCTGTGTAGAATCATCAACATAAATGCAACACACATGTACAACTTGAATATGTTGAGCAGTGTTTGTTAGTGTTGCCTTGACAATAAGACCACAGACTTCTGTTCTTCAGCATCTGTAATATTTTTGTCAACTCTGGCTGCAGATTTCGTAAACAGGATGGCTCAAGAGCAGTATCTAACAGAAAGTTCATGCTCCCATATGAGGATTTGATTGCATATCTGCATTAATTTACATTTTAGCTGTAACTCCTTCACACTTTCAGCAAACAAGATGCCAGATTGTAGAAACCAATGTGTTGTTAATAAATATATTTGCTAATTATTGGGATAATTGGCTTAATTACAATGAAACATTTATTTTTCATGTGAGCATGATAACAATGATACATGGTAGAAACTTAGATCACATGTATACACCATGTGGAATAGATGATCTGATGAGGTTTTGGTGTGCCTCATTACATAAATCTACATATTGATTATGTTGGCATTAATAATTACTGTTATGTTGTCAGGGTGGAACTATCCAAGTGCCTCTTGTTGTTTGTTTATACCTCACTTCGGATATAAAAAGGCATACAACTTTTTGCAGAGTTTATAACCAGATAGAGATGTCTTTTTTTAAGTAGCACTTTGTGCATATGCTGCTTAATGTTGTTGGTGTTTTGTGGTGATACATCAGAGAATATACGGCATTAAAAACACATCTGTATTAGTTCAGATGGTTCAGTCCTGTACACTTTTTGAATTTTCTCAAAGTTTATGTGCCCCATAACTAGACTATAGACATCAGTCGTGTACAATTAAACATTTACCTCATATAATAAGACACAAATTAAACATCAACTCTGTCTCTTTATTTCTAGACATGGTACAGCTTGAACAATACGAAGCTAGTCCTTCGGTGTCAGTGGAACCAGATGCTCAAGTGGAGGTAAACTTTCACTGCTGTCATCGCAGACTACCTCTGACTGCACACAGGCTTAAGATAACAGTTTTTAAGAGTAGTTGAGGATTGTGTTAAATATGTCTTCAGAGGATCCAGATTGATGTTTTTGTGTGGTTACCAGAAACATACTGACATTTTTTGTATGAAAGGGAACCATACATATATTAAATCTGTGTTATTTTTGTGAAGAGGTGTTTAAGCTGAAAGTAAATCTCTAAATTGCTCTGAAAGCTGTGACAGCAAATGAAGCGTTAAATTTGTTAGCAGCTTAACAAACGGTGAATTCAAGTCAGTTTGTTTATGTAACTCTAAATCACAGATATATGTAAAGGCAGTTGGCAGGAATATAAAACATACTGCCAACATTAATCATTTTGGTTCTACTGTGTTTCATTTTTAACTTGTCCATAAACGGCTACAAGCATCACATTTTGCTTCATGTGTGTAGAATAAAGCCCCACAGACGCTGACTCCAACTCGAAGGAAACCTCTTGAAAGCGATTTTGAGACCATCAAACTCATCAGTAACGGAGCTTACGGGTAAGAAAAAAGTCTTAAGTGTTCATGTGTTTTCTTTTTATTGCCAGTAGTTCTTGTTTTTATTAAAGTGTTGCAAAAAGTCGATTAGTTAAAAAGATGACCCAAAGCACCTTTTGGTTCCTTGCTGGGGAAATGGCTTTCAAATTAGTGAACAGTGTGTTTCAGGATGTCTTGTCAGTCAGAACTGAAAACAGAACAGTTCACACAGCACTTTAGTTACCCGCATTATGATCACAGACTGGATATCGCTTAAATGGAGCATTTAATAAACATCTGCTGCAGTTTACACAGAAGAAAGAAACGACGTGACTTTCCGCATCGCCCATATCATTGTGAAGTTATCGGAATGAGCACACAGATCACTTCCCTTAAAATCAAACATATACTCTTAATACCCTTTTCTCAACATAAATAGCATGCTCTGCTTAATACTCTCTAGCTAGGTAACAAAACAGAAAAAAATGGACTACTGTACCTAGTAAAGTTGACGCAGAGGCTATGGTAACAACACACCTCCCCAGAAATGTAACTACGCGCTGCGGATCAATAAAGATGGAACACATGGGGGAAAGATTAACTGAAGAGGGTCTGGAGATACAAATGTTTGTATGACTCGTCTTTGGCAAAATTGTAAAAATCACAAATTTCACAGACAGTTAAGCGAAAGCTTCAGTTGCCATTGTTGAAACTGAAACAGGAAGTTGAAACAAAAATGAACCCGACCTGCAAACAAGACACAGGGGCGACTAGCATTTGGGTGGTGTTTTTACAGATCAAGCCAGACTGACGAGCGTATAAAAATGTCTCGCACCGGCGTAGGCTACGTGCGTAGGTTATGGTGTCTATGTCCCGCAGAGGTATAAACTCTGTTTAACAAGTACCCAATGAAAAATTAGACAAAGATCTCTTGAGGACTTTTTACTATTAAGTGTAAAGTTAATCTGATGTGGGTCGTGTGGTTTTTGACAGCGCCGTGTATCTGGTACGCCACAAGGAGACCCGTCAACGGTTTGCAATGAAAAAGATAAATCGCCAGAACCTGGTGCTGAGGAACCAGATCCAGCAGGCATTTGTGGAGCGGGACATTCTAACCTTTGCTGAGAACCCCTTTGTTGTTTCCATGTTCTGCTCTTTTGAAACACGACGTCACCTCTGCATGGTCATGGAGTATGTAGAAGGTAGGCTATGACTAATAAGGCTTTATATTTCTACCAGCTAAAACTGATGAGTCACGTCAAATTTTCACTGACCAGTAATACATACCTAGTTTGTGTTGCTTGGACAGTTAGTCTGCTAAGAATAATGTTGAACAAAAATCATTGCAGCGTCCGTGGATTTAAAGTTCTCTACTCTGTTCAGGTGGAGATTGTGCCAACTTGCTCAAGAACATGGGCCCGCTGCCTGTGGAGATGACAAGGATGTACTTTGCTGAAACAGTCCTGGCTCTGGAGTACCTTCACAACTATGGCATCGTGCATCGGGATCTCAAACCTGACAAGTGAGAACATAAACCAACTCCCACTTCACTCCTGTGTAACATTTCTGATGTGACCTGCACCGTCTGTACTGTTTGAAATTTCTGGCATCTCCTTTGGAAATGTAAGTCTGATTCAGTGCTCTAAAGTACTAAAAAGACATGCCCTGCTCTTTAATAGGGCACTTCCAGATTTCTACTTCAGTCCTCCTCCTTTTATTTATCTGTCTGGTCAGAATTTGGTGAAAGAATATACAATGCAAAAGCATAATGCACTGACTATAGTGTTTTCTCTTTGTGTCTTTCCTCTCAATAGTTTGTTGATTACATCCATGGGCCACATCAAGCTGACAGACTTTGGTCTGTCTAAGATTGGCCTAATGAACATGACCACCAACCTTTACGAGGGTCACATGGAGAAAGACACAAGAGAATTTATTGACAAACAGGTGAGACAATTTCAGGTGTTGCTAGAAGAAAATCATCTGTCTACATACAGCTAAACTCGAGCAGAAGTGACGATGGAAGACGGTTGTTCTCTTTGTCCAAACTGATCTGTTGTGGATTTACTTGTGTAGGTGTGTGGCACTCCAGAGTACATTGCCCCAGAGGTGATTCTCAGACAGGGCTACGGGAAGCCGGTGGACTGGTGGGCGATGGGGATCATCCTCTATGAATTCCTGGTCGGCTGTGTTCCGTTTTTTGGAGACACTCCTGAAGAGCTTTTCGGACAAGTTGTCAGCGGTGAGTGCTGTCAGAAGATGATGACAGTGATAAGCCACAATATTATGACCACTGTCAGGAGAAGTAAATAACATTGACCATCTTGTGACAATACAATGAGAAACTTTTGGACCTGGCATTCATGTGGATGTTACTTAGACATGTAGCACCCACCTAGACCAGACCAGGCACCCCCACCCCATAGCAATGACACTCCTTGATGGCAGCAGCCATCCCCAGCAGGATGCAGCCTGACACAGACACACACACAAAAACGCTTTAGGAACAACTCAAAAAAACATGAAGAACAGCACAAGGTGTTGACCTGGCCTCCAAATTCACTAGATCCCAAACTGACACCCTCAGAAGGCCCATGTCCATTCTCTGATGAGTTACAACTGTTTTAGCAGCAAAAAAGAGACCTATACGATAGTAGGAATATGGTCATAATGTTATGCCTGATCGCTGTATAAAGAATGGCATTTTTCTGAGATAAAAATATTACATTAGTCAAGAATGAGATATTACTGCCACCTTACTCAAAGTTGTGATGTACATTCGTATTAAAATGTTTCTATGTAAAGAAGTAACCCACATATAACTTTTAAATAGATTAGTAGTTTCCTTTTCTTAGACAAGTGTACTGTTGGAATAGAGTAGTGAAAGAAGAGAATGTGCCTCCACAGCTGCTGCCATAGCTACAAATAGCAGTATAAGTAGTTGTGCTCTCAGAAAAGGTTGTAAATGTTGTCCTTGCTCATTTGTGACACACTACATGGATTCACGTCTAATTTGGAAAAAAGTGAAAACATAATTAAATGTAAAAAGACATTAATGTAATAATTGACCATTTTAAATTCAGTATATTAATCCAAGCACCATCAACACTCTGACCTAAAAAATTTTTATGATTGTAATCTTGATGTTGATTTTATATTTAATTTGCTGCTTGTATTTGTCATCCTCTGATTGGCCTGTATTTATGTTATTATCAGATGAAATCATTTGGCCCGATGGAGATGACGCCTTACCTGCTGATGCCCAGGACCTGATCACCCGCCTGCTGAGGCAGAGCCCTTTAGACCGACTGGGGACAGGTACCGCTGATTAATAACTGAGTTTGATACGGATCGATGCAGAAACATTACTTTGTTCCCTCTAAGTAAAGTAATACAAATTGATTTTTACATCAAGAAGGAAATCGAATCTCTTTAACAAGATTATGCAAAAGCTGAAGTGAAAAATGACATCCTGTAAGTCAAATTAACATTTAGAAGTAAAGAAATATGGGGAAATATAGTGGAGATAAAAGTAGGAATATAGTTTATTTTTGACTGTGAAAACTGTGTGGTTGTAGGTGGAGCCTCAGAGGTGAAGCAGCACTCCTTCTTCCTGGGTTTGGACTGGAACGGACTCCTCCGACAGAAGGCTGAGTTCATCCCTCAGCTGGAGGCAGAGGATGACACCAGCTACTTTGACAGTAAGTTCCAGCTGTGTGTAACACCTTGACTTCAGGCTCCACAGATGAATTAGAGCAAAATATAAAGGAGTGGGAGAAGTCAAGAGTGGCAGTTGCAGACAAAACCTCTGTATTCTACGTCTTATCTGGATCTTCTGTTTGAGATTACTATTGAACTGTCTTTTCTTTTTTTTTTTCTTTTTTTGTCAGCCCGTTCTGAACGTTACCATCATTTGGCATCTGATGAAGATGAGGAAACGAATGATGAAGAGTCTTCCCTGGAAATCAGACAGTTTGCATCCTGGTCACATCGCTTTAGCAAGGTAAAGACTGCTCTGTTGGAAGACGACACATCTGGATGGTTTAAGTGGTCAGCACTTTGGACATTGGTTGCCAGGCAGTGTTACTGTGCTACACATTATTATTTACCTTATTAATAAGGCTGCTGATTTCTAAGACACCTCTGTATTCAACACACATTAAGCACCTTGTGGAATGAGGAAGTAACATGGTTGGATGACCTTTTGTGAGGCTGCCGGAACAATTCTTAAACAAATCTTTATTTTCACCTTTTGTCCTCGAAGGTTTACAGCAGCACAGAACATCTGGCAACGCCGTCCAATCTGAGCTTCTCTTCAGACCGCAGCCACAGTGAGGAGAAGGAGGACCGCGGGGACGTGGGGGGACTCAGTGTCTCCCAGTGCATAGCAGATGGCAGTGTGGACAACAAGCATTCTAGACGCATGGCCAGGTAATGTAAAATTTATCACACCGTATGTTGTCAGCTCCTCTTTTTTTGCAATGTAAAATGCTACTTAAAGACTTCGAAGTTTGAAGTTCACAATGCCTTGGAGCTCTTCTGGCTGTATTGGACCTGTTGGACTCTTGCACCAGCTGATTTACATGTCCTACTGGTCTCTGACTGTTTGTAGCCTTCGACCTCGCGCCTCCTCCAGCTCCTCCCAGTCTGAGCGGAGCACCAGTCCTCTGGTGATGAGCAGCACTCACAGTCTGGAGACGATGCCCCGCTTCGCCCTGTCCACTGACGATGAAGGTAAATCACGAGATGTACAGATGTCTCCACCAAAGGCACTAACAGTGAGCATGTTAACACGTCATTTACCTTTTAAACTGTGCCGTTCGCAGCTGAGGTGGTGGTGTCAAACCTTCGGAGGATAAGGATTCGCAGCAACAGTACGGGGGGCAAACACTCATCGCCCAAAGAGCCAGCGGGGCCTCGCCGCTTTGGTAACCAGCTAGAGACGCCAGACAGACAGAGGCTTCCATCTGGAGGAAAGGTCCCCAAGTCGGCGTCTGTCTCAGCTCTGTCACTTATCATCACTACAGGTACAGAAGGTCACTTTAGACGGCAGAAGATAATTCAAAAACTTTTGAGATGCCACCTTTTAAACTGAACCAAAATACAGAATAGGAACCTGCCATCACTTCAATTTTAATACAATACAATTCTGAATTTGTTTGTCTGTAACTGCATGAATACTGAATTTCAATTTAAAAATTTACTAAAACGGTCCTGCTTTTGTTTCAGATGACTCTCCCAGCGGCCTCCAGCCTAGTCCTATCTCCCCGCGTTCGCTTTCTTCCAACCCCTCCTCTCGTGACTCATCCCCTAACCGGGACCTGTCATTCAGCCCCAGCAGCCTGAGGCCACCGATCATTATCCACACCTCAGGGAAGAAATACGGCTTCACCCTTCAGGCCATCCGGGTTTACATGGGTGACAGCGACGTGTACACCGTGCATCACATGGTGTCGGTGGGTGTAACAATAAGCCTTAAGAATTACACGCAAACACAACTGAGAGTGTTTCAAATATCGTGTGTGCTTTATTTTGATGATCCCAAAGAAGAGGAGGACAATATAAAAAGGTGGTTATGTAATGCTCAACTAATCTCCTCTCTTCACTGTTGTAACAGAGTGTGGAGGAGGGCAGCCCAGCTCACCAGGCTGGTCTCTGCACCGGAGACCTCATCACCCACGTGAATGGAGAGTCCGTTCAGGGCCTGGTCCACCCAGAGATGATAGAGCTGCTACTGAAGGTACAAAAGACTGATCTGAAAGCTTCTCAGTTAATTTGTGGTTAAGTGGCTTGTTATTTTATTTTTTATCTTGACACGAAACATTTATTTATTTATTTTTTTAATTCTCATAAAATGTGCAGAGCGGCAACAAGGTGGCTCTTCAGACCATAGCGCTTGAGAACACCTCAATCAAAGTCGGCCCAGCTCGAAAGACCAAACACAAAGGCAAGATGGCTCGTCGCAGCAAGAAGAGCAAGAAGAGGGACAATTATGACAGGTGAAGACCCGAGTTTTGGCTTTGACTTTCTTGCAGTCGCTGCAGCTCTGCAGTGTTACTCATCCTTTGTTTACTTAGTGAGTCTGGTAGCTGGTGCATGTTGTCAGTCCTCTGTCTCCCTCTAGTGTTCAACTGGGACTTGTTCATGTGTAAGGTTATAATTTTAAATGTTTATGTTGAAGTGTCAAAAAATATTACAAAATTCTATCATCATCTTGTTTTGGCCCTCTCCCAGGCGACGGAGCATTTTGAAGAAATTGTCCAAGCAGAGCACAGTGATGCACAGCAGTCGCAGCTTCTCCTCAGGTCTCCATCACTCAGTTTCCTCCAGTGAGAGTCTTCCAGGCTCCCCGACACACAGCCTCTCTCCTGGCCCTTCCACCCCCTGCCGAAGCCCTGCACCTGACCATCAGGGCTGTGGTAAGTTATCACCTCACGGTTATAAATGTTCTTAAGTGATTCTGATGGGTGAAATACAGTAGAACTGTCGGTAAAGATTTTGCCGTTGCAATATGAGTGTTACTCACATGTCATACAATCAATTGTCTGGCTAAATATTTTTCCAGCTGTTAACCTTTAAAATGCTGCACATTTTTTTTTATCTTTGCTTCCCAGAAAATAACTCCCCACAGAGCACATCTCCCTGCTCCAGCTCTCCCAGTTCTCCTGCCGCCCACATCCGGCCCAGCTCGCTCCACGGCCTGGGGTCCAAACTCAGCACACAGCGGTACACCAAGGCAGGCCGCCGGAAGTCGACCAGTAACATCCCCCCCTCGCCCCTGGCCTGCAACTCCTCTTCATCCTCCAACCAGCCACTTTCCCCACAGCGCTCGCCCTCCCCGCTGCCTGGCTTCACCAAAACCCTTCACACTTACCACGGCAAGACCTTATCACCCCCCACGATTGTTAGACATGTTGTCCGACCCCGCAGTGCCGAGCCGCCTCGATCTCCTTTACTGAAGAGGGTTCAGTCAGCTGAGAAGCTTTCTGGAGTCTATCATGCTGACAAGAAGTCGTACACCCCCCGCAGGCACACGCTGGAAGTGCCATTTTACGGTGAGGCTGACCTGCTGGGTGACTCTGAGGTAGAGGGCGCCTGTGGGGCATCTTATATTGGGATAGACCATGGCAGACTGGGGAGCTATTTGAGCAGTCAAAGGATTGAACGGTCAGAACAGCTGGTTGTGATGCGGAAACTCAACCTATCAGAGCGCCGTGACTCCTTTAAGAAGCAGGAGGCAGTGCAGGAGGTGAGCTTTGACGAGCCAGAGGAGAAAACCAGCACCACTGTGACAGGGACCACCACCACAGCTCCAGGAGCCCAAACACAACCTCTAGCACAGCAGCACAGAACGGCCTGGGTGCTCACTCGGCCCCAGAGCAGCCAGGAGGTGGAGCTGGAAGTCCCAGCGGTGAGGAGGTTCACACTGGTGCCCCAAATCGCTGTGCAGGGCTCAACGGAGAGCGAAGAGCAGGACGAGTGGGAGCCATGTTCAGATGGAGAAGATACTTATGAGAATCCTGAGTTGGAGGACAGCGCGACTCAGCAGCAACACACAAGACGTCATCTCGCCGACAGCAGCTGCAGTCAAGCCGCAGAAACCACTTACACTGGTCCTAAAGTTGCACCAGCATCAGAGAAAACTGAGTGCAAAGAGGAAACCCTGCAAAAAGGGCACCTGAGAAAGTAACGGGTCAACGCTGCACCCGTTTCATGTTCCTAACTTTTCTTTCAAGTCAGTCTGACCCAGACAAACTGCAGCTTGTAAAGTCATTTACAAACGTGTCTGGTGCAAAGAGTGGGAGAGGATTTTACTTGAATTTTGTATTGTGAATATTTGCCTTCAGGCATCACAGACTCTTTGACCTTATTTATTACATTTGTAAAGTACGATGAGTCTGTAACTGGGATAGAGGGAAGTTCTCACTGGTTGAACAGCCAAGGCTCAACATTTTTGTATCCATGAAATGTGGTTTTATGTCTTTTGAATGGATTTTTTTTCTAAAAACGTCTATTTTTTAAATAAACTGTTGTGGTACTGAGTAGTAGAGATGACGCTGGGCATAACAGGACCAAAACGAGGGAGAAGTCATTTTAGAATCAGAAGTAACGTCCCCCCCACCCCACCACCTTCTTTTAAGATTTGAATAGTGCAGTTTCTCTAGAACCGCTGCTGCTGCCAAGAACGACCATTGGTTCACACTGAGCAACATGACTGATTTATTTTCTGACTGTTTGTTAGCCAGGGTCTGTGGTTTTGTCAATTTCTAACTGCATTACAGTTTTATTAATGCATTGCTCCAGAGCTTTAAGAGCTCCACATCCTCAAAGGGGGGGGGTTATTGTAGATGTCACCAAAACCTAAATAAATCTGTCAGAACTCAGAATAGTCATATTGAGAGGAAAAAGAAAACATGGACCGTGTTCCTTGCAGTGTGAATTCATGGTCATAGCACTGCTTTTCATTCACGTGGCAACGAGTCAGTACAGGGTAATTTTGCAAGACACAACCCAGCTGTGACTTCAAATACAATCTCTTATGGAGACACAATAGAGCTGCCTCGGAGGGTTTAATGTGCCATGATGTCAGTGCAGTGTCCTCTAAGCCATATCTTTGAAGACAGAAATGTTGTCATTTCAGCTCATGATGACAGTGACTTTTTATCTGTAGTATTGTGAGCTTAACAACACCAGTATGAAGCTCTGGATGTTGCGTACTCCGTTTTTTGTCTCCTGCTTACTACTTTCTGAGATCTGATCTGAACACTGATACCGTTTGGCTTTGCACTGGACTTGTTTCGACTCAAAGCGACGCTGAGCAGGCAGAGTGGGGTTTTCTCCAGAGCCCAGAGGGAATCACGGGGTTGTTTTTTTGCTCAGTATGTACAGTGCAAAAATTGTATTTTGAAAGCGTTGCACCCTTCTGTGTTTTTTTCCCTCCAGAAAACGTAGCATTCGTCTTCTTTTTTTTTTCACCAGCATGAGACAGACCTGATCGGCCCGCTCCTACTTAATTTCCTGTGTAGTGATGTTTACATCCAAGGGGAAAAGTGCACTATGTATTTTGACATAAATTTTGTAACTTAATGTGAATGTTAAACTGAGAACAGCAGAGGGATACATTTACAGTGAATCTAAACCCAGGGCTTCTTTAAACAAATGTCTTTTTTTGTCTTTGTATTGTACAAATCTCGATGTATATTTTGGTAACGAGGCTGTGTATAATCCCAGATGAGTTGAAGGATGTGATATGCACAATGATGACAATTTGCTGCACCAGAGTTTTTAGGGATGTTGACTTGGGGGTGTGGGGTTATAACAGTTTGTTGGGATTCAGAGCAGTATTTCACATCCACACAGACTGGATGTATGTTACATTTTTTTTCCACTACAGAGTTGGATATTGTCTTGTCAGTGGTTGTTGCTGGCTTTTGCAATGTCCTCTGTTTATAAAGCTCCAGAATTGTTGATGTGTTCCTCAAACCCTTCTTCCTCCTTTTGAAAAATCTCGTGATGACAACCTTACAGGATGCTGTCGTTGTGTTCGTGAACCGAATGGACAGATCGCTGAACGGCTGAGTTATTTCTGCAGTCTGACAGAATTGTTTACAATGAACAAACATGCTATGTACTGTACAAACATTTTATAACCTGTGGCTGTAAATGATGAAACTCTCCTCTTTGATACCATGGAAGAAAATTAGACTCATAGACGTTGCGTATCTGTTTTTAAGAAAGTGTTCTTGAAGAGTAATTTAGCACCAAACTGAGAAGTATTGTTGAGATATACATGCACGTACAGTGATTTGCAAGAGTGGCAGCTTTAAGTAGCCTGTTTTCGTGAGGTCATACAAAGGAGAAGCTTTAATTGATTGAAATAAGGGGTTTTCTTCAGTGTATATACACTTAACCAAGTTAGTAATGGAGCAATTTATGTGCATATTTGCATGAAAATGTATCTTACACAGAAGCAGGGTGGGAAATGAAATATAAAATATTTTGGATACAAGTCTGATAAACCAAAATAGCCAATTTAACATCAGACACATTTGTCAGTGTACAATCTTTACACTCACCTGTGTAAAAAAAAAAAATATATATATATATATATATATATATGAAAAAGGGACTAATGAATTATTTTTAATGACCTCATCTCTTTTGTGAATGTAAACATACCTTGCTGATCATCTCCACCAGTTTGAAGTCGCAGCCACCAGAGGTCTGCAGATACTAGGTCAGCTGGTGCTCAATGTACTCTTGAAGAACCAGCTGGCGGGTCAAACTGTTGTACACGTGCATGTGTTCTCCTGTGGACTCTTCTGTTCGGTGCATGCTGCATGACACAAGCACACAGCTGTAATACTTGACTGCATGGTATACCGGCGGTGTCGCCCTGTACTGTGTGTTTTTGTGCAACAAATAAACTTTGTATTTCTCTTTGACTCTTCTTTAGCTGGGCTCCACTGATGTTTGACTTTTATGAATACTGTGATTGTTTCTCATTGAGAATTTTAAGTCGTGCATTTTTTTTCATAGGGGTCAGGTGTCTGAAAATAAAAAGATAATCTTGTATTAAGATAGATAAAACATAAAAGATACACATTGCGTTAGATTTTTGTTAAGTCATTTGTAAGTTTTTTTAATTTAAAAACGCCTTTACAGTAACATGGCAAGGTTTTAAAAACAAAAAAATGTTACTAATTGATACATTTGGCTTAACTAAGATAAGATTAAACACCATTTATTTATTTATCTGAGGATATTTTTCTTTCCCTGAATGCTACTGAGCAGGTGAAAATGAAAATAATGCCACACAAGGTACATATACTGTATAATATAATAAAATAATAGTATTACGGTACATACACAGATAAGGCATAACATCATGACCACCTTCTTAATATTGTTGAGGTCTCCCTTGCGCCTCCGAAACAGTTATTACTCATCAGAGAATGGACATGGGTCTTCAGCCCTTTTTTGTGTGTGTGAAACAATTTTTCAACTATTTGACTCGAACCTGAATTGAATTAGATGCATATTTTTGAGTGAACGCATGGAAAACATCATCTTCTGTAACTGCCCGTCCTATGAGGGGTCACATGGGAGCCTATTCCAGCTGTTTATTTTTAATACAAAATAACATGATCAAAATAAAATAAATATCTTTCTTAAACAGAAACCTGTCCTGATTAACTTAAAACTGTATAAATTAATATAAAACAATAGAATGCAGAACATTCCTCTTGTAATAGTGCAATAAGAAAAGTGCAAACAGAAAGTGTGAGGAAAGGTTGTTGCCTTTTTGTCTTCCGGTATCTTCTTAGCAAGCAACAGTGCCTGGAGACGGTATGGGAATAAGTTTCCTGTAAATTTTCATATAAAGCGCCCTGGTATTTATTAATTCCATTGACATTTTACACACTATTTTTGATTCTCACGGTAATACGGGACAAAGCTGAAACGGGACGCCTATTTTTGTTTCTAAATACGGGACAATTTTGCAATTTTGGGACAGTTGGCAACCCTATTAGTGGGGGCCTTTGGGTCTTACGGGTTGAGGGGAGGGTTGACTCAGTGGATCATCCCACAGTGAATTTGGAGGCCAGGTCAACACCTTGTGCTGTTCTTCATGTTTTGTTTTTTTGAGTTGTTCCTAAACCGTTTGTGTGTGTGTGCTGGGGATGGCTGCTGCCATCAAGGAGTGTCATGGGGTGGGGATGCCTGGTCTGGTCTAGGTAGGTGGTACATGTCCAAAAGTTTCCCAGCAGAACACTGAATTGTCACAAGATGGTCAATGTTATTCACTTAGTTAGTCACTGTATGTGCACACATACTTGGTCATTAAAGCTGATTCTGATTCTGATTCTGATTCTGATTCTCCTGTCAGTGGTTTTAACGTTGTGGCTGATCGGGCTATAATCCTCATGCAGTTCCTCCTCCTGACCTCCAGGTGCCAGTGAAGTGCTGAGGAACCCACCAACAGAACAGAAGGAGATCCGTGTCCTTCACAACAGCAAACATGGCTACAGCTACAAAAATTATACAGAGGCTGCGGAATTTTTTAGCCGGGGTAAGCAACAACACCACGGTCAGACTTTTAAACTGTGACAGAATTTGTGAATATGACACAAATTCTTTACGGACGATTTCCTCTAATAAATTCACCAACATGACACGTTTACCCGGCTAGCCAATCGAGCTAGCAGGGAAGCTGTGAGCTAATGTTACGGTCTGTACATTTGAAGGAGATTTCAAGTTTGTTTTGGGGAATTTGCTATAATCGGTTGTGTTTTTTATTTTGTTTTTTATTTATTTTCAGCATGACCTACAAGCCAAGCTGCAGTTGCGATATGAAGAGATTGCAAAAAGGTAAGACGGAAAGCAACGACTGTCAGCAACAGTTTATACTGATTGCAAGTAAACCTGCACATCTTAATAATGACACAACACAAGGCGGTATTTTTCTTGTAGGAGAAAAACACTGTTTTAAGTTGGTTCAACGCTCAGTTTTCTGTTATTTTAAAAGGTATGAGTTTTGCTTTAGTGTATTTCATCATGTAAGTTGTATCCAGACCATTCACAATATCCAAAAGCTCCAGTTGTACAAGATGTGTTTGTTTGTTTATTTGTTTTTTAAACTCAAAAGCACTGTCCTGCTGTTATATTTCAAACTAATATCTTATCCAAACCTTGTTAAGTCCCACAAAAGTACAAAACATAAGTGCAGTCTAGGGCAGGTCCTGGCATTTACAAAAATACCAAAATATATTAAGCTAAATATTGGTGAAATCTATTTTTAAAGACGTCTAGAATAGTTGACACATAAACAAAGTAAACTAAATTAAATTAATAATAAATAATGGTACAAAATTTTACGTTTGAATCAGAAAATAGAGAAAGTAGGCATCAACTGCAAAAATGCAAAAGAGTCAAAGTTTTTGTTTGAGTGTTTCTCTCTCGTATAGATTTAATGAAGCCGATTAGTCTGTATTGGGAGAACGAAAGGAGAGACAAATGTATATTAATCACTGTATTGAAAGACTGTACCATCATGAATCCTGCTTCAAGGCTTACTTGTACCCAGGATAGCTTCCCAGTACTTAATTAGCATGTTATCTATCTATAAATCAAGAAGCGTCTGTGTGTCTGTCTGTCTGTCTGTGGCACGCATATCTCGCGAACCGTTGGCCCGATTGATTTGAAACTGGGCAGGTGTCTCGCTACGGGCACGAAGATGTGCACTGCTAAGTTTGACGTTGTTTGTATAAGAAATGTAAAATATATCGGTAAAATAGGTTTTCTCCGCTCTAATATTTCCACTAATCCTCATACACAGCACCTGTAGGCTCCCACTATAGGAATACATACTTCCGACGGGCACTGCACTAGTGTTATTAAATATCCCAGCAAATGTGCAAAATCTGTATGCACCGTTTGTTTACAATGCTTTTCCCAACAGGACACAGCCACCACCCAAACTCCCAGTAGGCCCGAGCCACAAGTTTGCCAACAATTACTATTATTCCAGAGATGGACGCAGGGAGTCGGTACCCGCCACAGTGGTGATGTCATCACAGAAGGCCCTTACTGCTGGCAGGTAAATTGATTCATAATCAATGAATTTTCACCATGTTGAACTTCATCTATCTGATGACCCTTCCCATAGATAGTACAGATTTCATAAAATAATGAGACACCACAAGAGTCAGTTTCTCCCTAGTAAGAGAAATGTTTTATCTTTAATTTATGCGAATCTTGTTTGTTTGATTTCTTTCTAGTCAAGTTGCTGAAGCCCCAAAGCAGCCAGTGACGCCAGGTGGTGTATATAAACTGCCACCACTCTCCACAGACCAGCCGTACCTGTGAGCAGCAGGACAAACCTCTTCGTCTTCAACATCACTTCTCTATCCAAGCCAGCTGCAAGGGCCGTTGGTTGTACCTGTACAATAGAAAGCGTGAATAAAATATGGTATATTTACATTCTGGTTGTCCAGCTCATTATTTTAATCATATTGTGCACTGTTAGTGTGAAACAGGTGATAGTTTGTAACTCTTTCTCCACACATGAGACAGTCTGGCCGGACATTGCATTTAATTAACTGACAGACTGCAAATACCACAGTTAGTCCCTTCTGGGTGTTGTGCATCATACATATAATTGAAATGTGCTTGTAGTTAAACACACCTACACCCAAATCTCTTATGAAGTTAAAGAAAATGCTAAACAAAAAGTTGAAGGTTGGACGAAGGTTGAGGGTTTATTAGGTCTATGTAGTGGTATTGTTTTTAGACAGTCACAAGTTGTGTTTACAATCATGCTATGTTTTGCACCTCTTAATATTCAAATAGCCGAGTTTTGTTTTGCCCTAGTAGGCAAGACTTCAATCTAACATTATACACGCAGATGATTTGTTTTTGACTCAGCAGTGCAACAGCACTCGTTTATCAATATCAACAAACCTCCAAAGTATTAAAATGTATGGCACAGATTTTGGATTGCAGTAGATTGCACATGTGTGTCTAATAATGTGTATGAGGGAGGCCAAGTCAGCAAACATGACTGGAAATACTGTGCAGACATTTAAGTAGGCTACACCGCCACATTATTAAGACTTTTAAAGGTGAGCATTTTTTTTTTTTTTTTTACAGAATACGTTTGTTACGTGCACTCAATATAATGTTGAATATTTAGCATTAAACCCGATAAAAATAAAGAAGTTTAAGGTAGCGTGTTTATGTATTGAGTAGGTTTACCGTTAATCTGGTCTCACTGTGTTAAAATTATGAATATAAATAAATGTAGTTCGTATTTAACGCACGCCAGATGGTTCATTTCACAAAGGCATATTAAGGAGGGAATGTTGGCAACAAACCGAACTAAATAGGTGAGGCGCCACTGTGACATCTTCTATTATCAAAGAGGAGACTGACAGAGCGGACTCTTGCGTCATCTTTCCGCGTCACGTTTCATTCGCCGCCGTGGAGGACATCGAGCATGGGACACCTTGGACGTTTATTTCTTCTCATCGCGCCTCTGGTCTGCTTTCATCTTCGAGGTAGGATGTGAGAACCACACGTAGGCGCGCACATTTTGAATAAATGTTTGCACGGACTGAAAGTTTGCAGCCGAGCGCACCCCTTGTCACTTTGAATGAAGTGTGTTTACAGTGGAAAATACAGCAGGTTTGGTCTGTCACTCGTGTTTTTACGGTTAAAATGTTGCCTGACAAATATGAAACGTTATGGGAAGTCAGGCTAAAGGAATTATAACATATTTTGCATATTTTGACCGAATGAATGTCCAAGTCTGTCGATACAAAGTCAAAGAATCTACACTAAAAATTATGTCAGTGTCATTTTATTCATAAAGCACATTTAAAAACAACGAATGACGACCATTGTGTTGTACAGAGTAGTCCAAGCATGTAATGTGTATATATATATATATATATATATATATATATATATATATATATAAAACATATGAATACACAGTCGACACTAAAAGAGGAGGGGAAAAAAATTAAAATACGAGAAAAACTCACAACACAAAACACACAAAAAAGCAATTCCTAAAATGCTAAAAACAAACAACAAAAAAAAATAGAATAAAAATACGTTTTAAGGATGGATTTAAAAGCAGGCAGTGTGTGGGTCTGCCTAATATACAGAGGTAACCTTAGATAATTTGTGGGCTGCAACCATAGACTGTATATAAGGCAGGCTGCCGCTGCCAAACCACGTGAGCTCACCTGAGCTTCCAGACAAACAGAAGGCAGTGGTCTGCACCCCTGGGTGACCTTTAGCGGGACGTGTGGTTGTCATGGTGGTTAGAAAGATATGTTAGCGCTAGAACGTCACTGACTTTTAGGTAAACGCTAAAAACTTGAATTTGAGTTTCGTAATATTGCATATTTAAGTTGTATAAAAAATAATTGCGCAATGCCACTTGACGTCTTCTCTACGCTGCATTATTGCATGTTTGCAAATTATAGGGAATAAAAAGTCAAATTGTTAGTGATGGTGAGATGAACCACTTGAGCCAATTGGTTCGAGAAAGGGTTCGTCTCTCGAAGCTTCATGTGCACACGAAACCACCTACTGGCCAGGTGTATTCACAGGCAGCTGTAGCTCTGAACCACATAATGTGTGATGCATTGAATTGTTGTGTCTGTAATGGCTCTTGGGAATGACTATGAATTGCAAAAAAATGTATGACCAAATAATTTCTCTACTTAAATTATTACATGTGTATGATAAAATATTTTTTGAATGTTTTCTGTGTGGTGGTAATATCATATGATATGGCATTTTGTGTAATGTTTTTCTGTCACTTTAGGCAAATGCTATGGGCTTAAGCAGGCAGAGGAAAGTGAAAGTGCTTGTGGAACTAGGAAGAGGGCACTGAATATGTCTCTTCCTAGCTGGCTCCATCCTCTTACCTATCTTTCTCTCCTCACGCTCCTTAATCTTCAAACCATATCTCTCTCTCTAAACTCTCCAAACTATCTAAACTCCATCCAAACTCTGAACTGAGTGCAACTCTCTATCAAAAAGCCCCGAGGGGTTTATAGTGCTGTCAGTCAATGGTCAAACCCATTGACTGTATATAGGTCAAACCTCGCGGGCAAAATCCGAACCACTTCCTGAAGCAGTCACGTGGTAGGCTACAGCCGGGCAGCGAGGCTTCGGACGTCATTATTTTCGGCCCCTCCCCTAAATGAAGCAAGCCTCGATACGCGCTTCGCGGAAACGCCCCCTCCATTACTCGACACAAGCTTCGAAGCCTCGGCACGTCTGGTAACATCACTACAAATTGTAAATTCAGTTTATTTTTAATGTTGCCCAATGAGCTATTTTTAGCAGTTTGTAAGTGATAAAGGGGACGCGCTCAGTTTGAAACTATGCTCACCAATGCATTCTTTCTTTTTAAGAATGTTCCAAACAGTTGATTTGGCACACCTAATGTTTTTGCCATCTCTCTGATGGGTTTGTTTTTGATTTTTCAGCCTAATGATGGCTTGCTTCACTGATACTGACAGCTCTTTGGATCGCATATTAAGAGTTGACAGCAACAGATTCCAAATGCAAATAGCACACTTGAAATG